>NC_091122.1:73949975-74177475 GCF_040183065.1 Periplaneta americana | reverse complement strand
TTCAAATCTTTCCGAGTTTTCGGGTATTGTAAGGTGAATGTCAGGTAGTGTCATGGTGAATCCTAAAAATTTACTGACCAAATATAATTTGGATATCATCAGTTCCACCGAAGCTAGCTAATCACGTATATGATACAACGTCCTTATATACCTCAACAAAACAAGTTTATTAATATTAATTCAGGCATTCATGAAGTCATTCATTTGCTCATATATTCATTAGTTCACCCATAATTACATCTTGATAATCATCGTTATCGTCACTACTATGAAGGATTGAAATCTTTCATAAGTAGCAGTAATTCTTAATTTATGCGACCAGGATTGCAATAGCTGCCTCTTAAGGAAAAGGGTATAAAATACAATAGGCTTTTACCTAATCTCAAAGCAACGAGAAAATCTTACTGATAACACACTGCCGGGAATCAGGAGATTATTCGCTGAAACCTCATCAAGTAAGATGGAGGAAAGGAATCCATATTTATGAAGAAATTATTCATTCACAAATTCATAACTTAAATTCATTAATTTGTTTTTTTATATTTTTCACGAAAGCAAAAATTTTAGCTTTCCAGGGTAAAACTCAACTACGATGTAAAATTTTAATCAATACTAGTATAATAGAACAAGTTACAATTTTTAAATATTTAGGTTGTGAAACCGGCAACAAAAGAGACCAAGACCTACAAAAGAAATTACAAAGTTTTAATCAAATATGCGACACAATTAGGAGGACCCTTTTAAACAAAATACGAAAAAGTACGATTTTAAAATTGTATAAAGTCTTAGCAGTTCCAGCTCTTCTTTATGGCTCGGAATGCTCGGCTCTTACAAAAAGTGAAAAACTTAAAACAGAAGTAACAGAAACGAGGGAGGTTGATGGATGTAGAATGTCAGGTAGGCTAATAGTTATTTATGGTACTTGTGAGGTGAGTGTATCATCATTGCGCGAGTGGAAAGATTTAGGCACGATAATGATAATGGATAAACAATATAATGAGGCAATAAGAAAAGAATTGAACATATTTAATTTAAATAATAAAGTAAAAGAATATCAAGAAAATTATTATGATCATATGTCACGGATGGCAGATTCCCGCATTACCAAAAAGATCTCACAATATAAGCCTAAAGGGAAAAGAGAGAGAGGAAGATCTATTACCTTTAAGAGAACGGAACAGATCGAAAGGCCTAATCCCTGAAGTTGATGATGATGATGATGAAGACCTATTCATGAAGTTACTTGAGTAAATCTTCTGTTCCTTCATCCATTCACTTATTTATCTGAATGTTGATATTTCCATTTATTTCTCCATCATTTCATTGATTGTTTCTCTCACCCATCCCATCACCTATTTGTTTACCAATTCTTTAAGTAATATATTTTTGTTAGTTCTTATATTAATCTGTGCTTCACTTGTTCTCGGATTTCTAATAATTTATTAAGTTGTTTATTTGTTAATTCGCACACTAATTATTCCTCAATGTATGACTTAATTCTTCAATTTGTTTTTCTAATCATCCATCCGCACACTTAATGACGTAACCTTGTTGTTTGTCCAGTTTCGCCATACTAAGATTACTATCTGTGCAGGCATTTCCTTCTATAAAGAAATACTTAAATATGTTATGTAGCATATAATGACGTGATTAATTTTTGCAAGAGCTTTTTCCACTCTTCTCCTTTGATTTAATATTAAATCACACAACAAAAATACTTCCATAGTTTTTTCTATCTCGCCAAATTCTTTAATGAACTTCAATACTATAAAGTGTATTTATGTGTGTGACTAGAGAGTGTTCAATTTATACATGAAGGATGAATGATCTCAATCTGTTCGGATTCGGTAGAAGAATTTGAATGCATTTCGGCCATGTAAGCTTTACATCAAAACTCGATCAAAGATTGCTCCCATTCAGTCATAACCTCAAGAAAATTTAAACATTTCTTTATTCTCTTTCGAAAACATTCACCTGCTCAGATATTGGAAAATTCATATTTGAAAATATTATAAATGGTTCATTTTTCCTGTCGGCCCCGGTGACATAGCTGGTATAGCGCTGGTCTTCTATGCTCGAGGTTGCGGGTTCGATCCCGGCCCAGGTCGATGG
This sequence comes from Periplaneta americana, assembly GCF_040183065.1. Classification (NCBI taxonomy): domain Eukaryota; kingdom Metazoa; phylum Arthropoda; class Insecta; order Blattodea; family Blattidae; genus Periplaneta; species Periplaneta americana. Next base: position 74,175,363 of record NC_091122.1, on the reverse strand, counting down.
CATTTAAGTGTGTTTAAATGCGACAGGCTCATGTCAGTAGATTTATTTGCCCCTGAAAAATTTTTCCCTTTAAATTATTCAAGTCTGCTTCACAGGGAGCTTTACCTGAAAAACTAAACTTGCATAATATATGTTACTGTAGGTACGTTAACAGAAAACCACAATTCCAAATCATACAAAGTTTGTATGCATTCGATGTGGGTTTCTGGCGTATCGTCAGCCCACTCGAGTTGTGTGGATATAAGGGGAAAAATTGAGACGATGTCGGGTGGAGTTCCTATGTAGTTTAGTAGATAGAGTGCTGGTGCGTTCAACCAAAAGTCCCGGGATCGATACTCTGTCCCGGAACAATTTTTCCATTGAAATTATTCAAGTCTGCTTCACAGGGAAATTTACCTGAAAATCTAGATTTGCCTAATATATACGTTACTGCAGATACTTTAACAGAAAACCACAATTCCAAGTCACACACTCGATGTGGCTTTCTGGCATCTCGTCAGCCCACTCCAGTTGTGTGGATATAAGTGGAAAACCTGAGACAGTGTCGGGAGGAGTTTCTGGGTATCTCAGTCGGTAGAGCACAGGTGTATTCAACCAGAGGTCCCCGGATCGATATCCGGCCCTGGAACAATTTTTCCCTTGAAATTATATTATGTTTCATGATCAGAACATAGTACAAAATGGAAATGTAAAAATTGGAAATTTATCCTTGGAGCTACAATAACACATATAAATGCCACTCAAGAGGAAATTAAATGCAAATAAACATGGGAAATGCCCTTTATTATTCGGTTGAGAAGCTTTTATCATCCAGTCTGCTCTCGAAAAAGCTGAAAGTTGAATTTATGAAACACTTATATTACCGGTTGTTCTGTATGGTTGCGAAAATTGGACTCTCACTTTGAGAGAGCAACAGAGGTTAAGGGTGTTAGAGAATAAGATGTTTTCAGTTTTTCAGCATCTAATGATTAGATGTAATAAACGAAATTCTAGTAACAAGCAATTCCATTGGTAGGTCATCAGTTCCTGAAGCATTTCTATTCTTCGATCTTTTTGAAGCACCTTGTAATTCTTCTAGCGTAATATCATCTATTTTCCGTATTATCCACTTCTAACCGCCCACACGGCAGCGGGCAGCCAACCACCCTAAACAACACGCTAGGCGGAACCTCCTCACAAGTGCGACAAACCCAGGAGTACGTCCAAAATGGCGGCAAGAAAATCACGAAATACACCTGCACAACGGGCGAACCAACGGAACAGCGGCAGTGAAGAAGACACCGACACGAATCAGACCATACAAGCCATGTTCAGTAACATCCTAGCCGAACTAAAAGACCTAAAGAAACAAAACACGGACTTTAAGGCTGAAACAAGGAAAGACATAGCAGACTTGAGAGAGGAAATAAAAGGTTTTGACAAGAGAATAGAAGAAAAGTGCAACAACCTGGAAACCAGAGTACGCAACTTAGATAACACCATGGATGAGAGAACCATACATATAGAAAAAAAATTAAGGTCACTAGAGGAAGCGGAAGAGAGGAGGCAGAGGAGAGAAAGAAGACAAAACATAATCATCAAAAACAAAGAGATACGACCAGACAACCATGAAGAAATGACCAATAAAGTAAATGAAATACTGGCAAAAGTAGAATTCAACAAACCATACAGCAAAGTTATGTACATCTGCAAAGACTACTCCGACAGAGGACTAGCCAGGGTTGAACTCGCCAGCATGGAAGACAAAATGACTATAATGAAGAACAAACACAAATTAGCGGGGGAGGAATGCTTCATCGATGATGACATGACACTCCAGGAAAGGAGTATACAAACCCAACTACTTAATCTAGCTACCGAAGAGAGGAACAAAGGCAACAACGTCAAGGTGGGATATCAGAAAATACTGATAAATGATAGATGGATACGTTGGAACGAGCTGCCCCAGGCAAAAAACCCGCCGCAACCACGGAACCTGCCCCAACCAAAAAACGCGCAGCGGCCACAACAACAAATCAGAATCCCAGGAACAAGCACTATGCAACAAACAACAACTTAGAACCACCAAGAGCGCCAACGGAATCTCACAACACACCAGTACAGACACCACACCAACGTACCACCAGACAAGAATTCAGAATAGCCACACTAAACGTGAACACACTCAGGACAGAAGAAAGAGAAGAGGAGCTAAACTATGCTCTAAAAAACATTAACTGCGATATCCTGGGCCTCTGCGAGATCAGAAGAATGGGGGAAACTATAATCGAAAAGAATAACGGCGACCTCTTCTGCTACATCGGGCAGACCAAAGGACAGAAAGGAGTGGGATTCCTGATTAAGAAACACATCAAACCCATGGTGAAGGAAATCATAGGGGTTTCAGAGAGAATAATAGTTCTAAAGATAAAGACAGCGACATGCGATGTAACTATGATACAAATATATGCACCCACAGAGAACCATAGTGACGAAGACAGCGAAGACTTCTACAGACTGCTAGAAGACACAATTGAGAGACACAGATCACACAGGAACTTCATATTAGGCGACTTCAACAGCAAAGTAGGGAACAAACTCCACGCACAAGAGGACCCAGTTGGGCCGTACGGCTACGGGACAAGGAACGCAAGAGGAGAACGACTGGTACAATTCGCCACAGAACAGAGAATGGTGATACTAAACACGTTCTTCAGAAAGCGTAGCGAAGCAAGGTGGACCTGGAGACACCCCAACGGCACGACAAAAAACGAACTGGACTACATACTAACCGACAGCCTAGCAGGTGCGAGGGACATACAAGTCGTACCAAACCTGAAATTCTCGACGGATCACAGAATGGTACGTGCCACAGTGAATATAAAGAGAAACAGAAGACATTTTGGGAATACAATAGCGAGCACAATTGACAGCTTAGATAGGCACACTTTCGGCCTTGCACTACAGGAACGACTACAAGAAATGGACCTATCCTCCCAGCGCGACCCACAGGATCTATACAACTCCATCGAAGAGGCCCTTACCCAAGCATCAATCACAGCCAGGAGAACAAATGGAACTAGAGAAAACAGTTCCAAGCTCAGCCCGTTAACAATTGCATTAATTGAACAAAGGAAGAGATTATATCCAAGCAGGGATGAAAACGAGGACAATAAAAACCAGTACGCAGAGATTGATAAGCAAACAAAAAGGGCGATCAGAAGGGACGTACGTGAACACAACACAGAGGCAGTAAGAACAATACTGGAATCATCCAAATCAACAAGACAAGCAAGAAAACAGAGAGGAAGTGGGAAGCAATGGCTCTTGGGAGCACGGGGACCCAGAGGCAACCGTCTAACAGAAAGAGAAGACATTGTGACGGCAGCCACAAACTACTACAGATCACTATACACCAGCTCCAAACAGGAAGCGAATCCAAGCGACAGTATTCAGATGAACAACGTAGACGACATCGAGGTCCCACCAATACTTCAAAGCGAGGTCAGGACAGCGATAGGGGAACTCAAATCCGGAAAAGCGCCCGGAGAAGACAACATCCACAACGAACACCTGAAACTCGGTCACGACTCCTTGCTAACACCGCTCACCGCAGTCTTCAACGAAATACTCAAATCGGAGACAGTACCCCACCAATGGAAGACAAGCAAAATTATTCTACTCCACAAAAAAGGTGCCAAGGACGACCTGAACAACTACCGTCCAATCAGCCTGATGTCAAATGTCTACAAGCTGTTCTCTAAGATAATCACAAGGAGACTCACGAAAGTACTGGATGACAACCAAGCTCCAGACCAGGCAGGATTTCGTTCAGGTTACAGCACGGTGGATCATCTACAGACAATCAACCAGGTCATAGAAAAAACGGACGAATTCAATATTCCCCTCTATCTCGCATTTATAGATTCCAAGAAAGCATTTGACTCGGTAGAACACTCCTGTGTATTACAGGCGCTGAGCAACCAGGGAGTCGAGCACAAATATATCAACATCCTAACTAAGCTCTACGGAGACTCGCACGCCATCGTGATGACAGAACGAGAATGACAAATATTCAGAATAGGAAGAGGAGTCCGACAAGGGGATCCGATCTCACCAAAGCTATTTACTAGCCTCCTGGAAGACATATTCCGTAAGCTAAAGTGGAAGAAAAGACATGGAATCAATATAAACGGATATCGGCTGACGAACCTAAGATTCGCGGACGACATCGTACTTTTCGCTAAAAACGCCACCGACCTACAAGAGATGATACAGGAACTAAGCGATTGCAGCGCACACGCAGGCCTAAGCATGAACATGGAAAAAACCCAAGTCATGACGAACAGCCAAACACAACCAATCCAAGTCAACGCAACCAGATTACAGTACGTGGAGGAATACATCTATCTGGGCCAATTGGTCGGATTCAAAAGCTGCATGACGAGAGAACTAAAAAGAAGAATTGCATCAGCATGGAGAGCTTTCTGGTCACTGCAATTCATACTCCTTGACAAGAAACTGAACCGCAAACTAAAGCTGGAGGTGCTGCAATCCTGTATCTTCCCAACCTTACTGTACGGCTGTCAGACCTGGAAACTGACCGTGAACCAGAAGACGCAGATTCAGATCTGCCAGCGCAAAATGGAGAGGAAAATCCTAGGACTCTCCCTCAGAGACAAGATTTCCAACACCAGACTCAAGCAGATGACAAACACCAGAGACATGGCACACCAAGGGGAACGCCTGAAATGGAAATGGGGAGGCCACGTGTCGAGACTCCAAGGCTGCAGATGGGCGCATATTTCCACCACGTGGGACCCACGCATCGGGAGGCGGAACCGAGGAAGACCTGGGACCAGATGGGCGGACTTCTTCAAGAGCCTAGCTGGACCCCTGTGGTCCAGAACAGCCAAGAACCGAGAAGAATGGAGATCGCTACAGTTTGCCAGTATCGAGTGAGAGTGCAAGTGTACACACACAAACGACGAACAAAACTTATATAGAACAGAATCTACCGTCATGCGGATTAGCTCACCGCATGATCTCTAAAGAGCTCCCCTTTTAGGAGGCCATAGCCCTTCACGGGAAATCCAAAGGCTATTTCATTCATTCATTCATTCATTCATTCATTCATTCATTCATTCATTCATTCATTCATTCATTCATTCATTCATTCATTCATTCAATGTGTCCATATCTTCATCAAAACATACGTTTTTGTAATATGTCATCCAAAGTCTTTCTTTTATACAACATAATCCAGCTATGTCTCTCTATTTTGAGTTTAAATTTGTCATGACTTTCTATGCTATCGTTCGGCGGCCGTGAATATAATTCTTGATTACTGATATGAATGCCTTCCACGAGGGTTTATGTAGTTCTTTTATAATGTGTTTCGTTTTTGTTTGTGATTTTCTCTACTTTCTTCAGTTGGATTCTGTAATAATATGATTTTTCTTTCTGTTTTACGGCTTCTTCAACATCTTCGTTCTAGTATGATCGACATTTCCTTCTCCTTCTTACTTTTCCTTTGTTCACAGAACATCTGAGGCTGTTTTAATGATGGCGTTATACAAAGTGAGGCAGAAATATCTCCCCATTTTCAACTGCATGTAAAATGGAAAATATTGAAGTAAAATATCGAACAGTAATATAAATTTATTCCGTATGGTATACCATTTTATCCTTCAGTACAGTTTCCCTCACACTTTTAGATTCCACGTCAAGGACATGTTCCTAATCGCAAGACCATAAAATTATGTCAGACGAAGCATATTTTCATTTGACATGAAGTGTAAATAAACAGAACTTTCGGTACTGGGCAGAGAAAAAATCCGAAAGAGAACAACATGCGACAGCTTCATAGAGAACGCGTGACTGGTGTGGTGTCACACAGTTCGGGATTATTGGCCCAATACCTTTTTGAAAGTGAAAATGGTGGTTTCTGTTTTAGTGCTGAAGTCATATTCCGAAATGACGTAATCCAAAATTGTATGGTCCTGCGGCTAGGAATACGTCCTTGACTTGAAATCTGAAAGTGTGTGAGAAACTGAACTAAAGGATTAAATAGTATACCATAAGGAATAATTTTATATTACTATTTGATATTTGACTTCAATATTTTCAATTTTATGTGCAGTTGAAAATGGGGAGATATTTCTGCCTCACCTTGTAGGCTATATTTCTCTATTGTTTTTCTACATCGTCTTTTGTGTCGATTTTACTAATGCGATCTGTTATTTTTTTTTCCGATTTAAGCCTCTGATACTTGTTGCAATAAATTAATTTTGAAGATTCAAGTTACTTTTATCTATAAAATATTATCTGTTTAATTCCTGCTTGTATTCTGGTTCGAAAACTTACTGTAAGAATATAAGTTTATGTTTCAAGAATTAATTGAGATTAATATATTTTTATGGAATGTTTCTGAGAGATAATCTATGTTTATGTCACAACAAATCACAAATTCCGTATGCTAAGTCTTTCAGTAATAAATCTAAGTTGTTATAAAAAAAATATTCCCACTGGAGCCCAATAAACAGAGAAGATAATAAAATTTGATATCTGACTACCAACTTGAATCCCAAAGATTTCAATATGTTGTTCACTATACAAACAGACATATTAATATTACCAAACAATTATCATCTCTAATAAAAATAGAAGCACTCTCTTTTTCAAATCAATGTTTACAGAAATTAAAATCTAACAAGTGCCCAAGTGAAAACAATTGCAGTACTTCCTATTATTTGATATGCTGTTCAGTTATACGTAATATGTGAGGTTCATGTTTTCAAGGTGCTTAATCAGTGATAAAGTCGTTAGTATTCTTAATTTTAATCCCCTAACATTGATCAAAAATAGTTAAATTACTGTGTTTAGAATATTCTTTACTAGACGCGTCATAAGGTACTTTCTCATTAATAATGTCGGACTCGTAGCAAGAATTTAAACTAAACTTCAAAGTAAAAGACTATAGATTCTATGGTTTTGATCCCCCTTTCAACAAGGTTTTGTTATCCCTCGAAGGTACCAGATTACGGTTTTTGATTCGAATAATTCAGTGATAGTCAATTCAACAGCTTCAAAGTTTTGGAAATTTATTTCACGCAGACAGTGGGTCATGGATCGAAACAGCTGGTAATCTGCAGGTGCAAGGTAAGGGCTATTACCGGGTATGGTAACAGTTCGATTCCTACCAATTGCTGGAATTTTTCCATGATTATTCGAGCGCTATGGAATATCGCATTGCCATGTTGCAAGAGAATTCCATTTTCAGGTCGGCTACTTTTCCCTGAAGAATTTATGAACTGGTTCAAGCAGTTGAGAATGAAGATCCGCATCGACTTGATAAACACCCAGTGAACGACAACTTCAAAATTCTACCAGATACATAATATTAATTAGGGACCGAGCTAATATTGCTTAACGGCGGTTTTGGTAGGTTGACGGGGATTGAGTAAAGGTTTCCAGGTGTCAGATTGTAGTAATAAACACATTTTGTGCGAGATCGTGCGTATTTGCTTGGTTTCCGCACAAAACCAATCCGCGGAAAGTCTAAAATTCCACATTCAGTATTCCCAATCTAACACACATAACAATTTCCCTCTTCTTACCGCTTAAGTGACATATTGATTTTACTGCTTTAGGCTTTTAATATATTATTTTTAGAGACGTTCAATGTAGTAATAATTATAAATTGGAAACTTACCACTGCAATTTCACCTAAATTGCACTTTTAATTATTGTTTTTAAATATTTGCAAAATTAAGTAAACTTTACAACTCCACTAAAGTTACTGCATTCGTGATGCAAGTAACATTAAGGAAGCCGTGAAAAAATCAACAAGATTCCAGACTCATCATGGCGGCTACTTTGACCGACAAAATTAAACTTGCCGATGTTATTACTGCAATATGTTATATAAATAATATTGTTAAAATATTAAAATGAAAAATAAATAATTACTTAACCTTACCGTTTGTTTTAAGTTTGCATTTATAGACTGGGGGGAAAAAAAGACAGACGTATATCACGGCCTGCTGGAGTATAGTAAACACAGAAAACATTTTAAAGCAACAATGTTGAAGATAGATATTTTTGTTTTCCAAATTTGCCGTCATTGAACAGAAACCAAGATGGAGATTTCATTGCAACTAATTAGAAATTCCTCTTTCAGGTATGTAATAAACGATCTTCGCACAAAATAATGTACGATACACGAGCGGTATGTTTTCTTTCAATTCTCGGAAATTAAAAAAGCTCAACTACGTTTCGCTTTTTCAAACTTTTCCTCGAAGATGAAAACTTCAACATACCATTCTTGTAACGCACATTACTATTATATCACATGTGGAAATATTCTCCTGATAAATCTATTATCATAGGATTAATGATAAACTGACAACAGATATGGACTCTGCGTAGAGCCTCTTCAAATATAAATTCATGTGATACAGATCTACAAATTCTGTATGATTTTCTAAGAGTCTCAATGAAGCGATGTATTGAATCTTTTGAAGTACCAATTTCTTCCGAAAATCTAGGGTACTTTGTGCATTTCCTTCCAAAATTCTGCGTGTATTCTCAATTTCCCATACATTATTTCCAGAACCTTGCAAATCTTTAATATCTTCTTCTCCATTATTGAAACGCTGTAACCATTACTCTGCTACGCACTCACTGATACAACTTCTCCTTGACGTCACATGTTTTTCGAGATTTAACCTAAAAAGGAGAAGCCCTAGTATTAATGATTTTGCCTTGTTTCTAGTTCTGTAAATGATCTGTACTAATCTCGAGTAACATTTATTAGAAATATTTCGTAAATAAAATAAAAAAATTAAATAATATATCCCTAAAATTCGCTCATAAAATAGGGATGGGAGGCTATTCGAAAATAACCGGTTATTTCCGGTTATTATTATGATGATGATGATGATGATTATTATTATTATTATTATTATTATTATTATTATTATTATTATTATTATTATTATTATTATTATTATTAGAAATTTTAAAGTCAGCAAATTAATCAGGAAAACAAATTGAGACATTATTTACAATTGAAATCAAGTAACAATTAGCAATCAACTGTAAACCAACCAGAATATAGTTAAAAGAACGTCTTTAGATGTTGAAGATCAGCAATGACGTCTCTGAGTACAAATATACGAGTACAAATAATAAGAGGTAATGAAACTGAATTTAGTTAATTACTTCACTCGCATTAGAGTCATAGTAAGATAAATAAAAAAATAACAAAATTGAATAATTTTTATAACAGTCATAATAATAATAATAATAATAAAATAATAATAATAATCTTGATTATGAAACTTTTGATACGCAATTTATTCTCCTATAACTAATAAATATTGAAGTAAAATTTATCGCCGTTCGAAATGCTTCAATACCCGCAGATATATTATAAGTCAATCAGAGAAAGTTATCCATTAAGATAGGCACAGATGATATTAAATCGATATCTCATTTCATTTTGCCATCTATGGACAGATGAAGTAAGTATAGCAGTAACCCATACCCATCTAGGAATGGCCTACGACACAATTTGTTTACAGAATTGATTGCACAGAGTACAACATAATAAAAGTAAACGATGTTCGACTGACATTAAATTTGAGACAGACTTAAAATACATTTGATTCGATGGATATTTTAAAAAGTAACCGGATGTCTGGTTATTGAGGAAAATAACCGGCTATTACGTTAAACCGGCAAGCAAAAATAACCGGTAACTAACCGGTTAACCGTGTGAAAATAACCGGTTATTTTTGCCCATCCCTAAGTCAGAATTTCACAGGATTTAGGGAAGGTGTGCAGTAAGTTTCCAGAAAGAAATAAGCTTAGCCTATGTCTGGGCATACCGAATTATGTTTTTAAGTATAATTCCCTTGAAGTTGTTCTTACTTCACAGCCTGTTTTGATGAAATGGTAGACTTGAGTTTCTGTTGATCCATATTAGCTGAAAAGTCTATGAAATATATGAAGATGTATCACAGTGCATGCACACACTGAAAGAAGTTCTTTCAATTCAATGAGTATGAAACTGCACTCTCGTACACTTGTCCGCTCTTTCATAGTAGGCCTAGCTCATTATTTGTTGTCTGCTGACTTCGCAAAACAAAGGGAACACGATTCTGGCAACATTGAAGTTTACTGAAGTTATTACAAAAAGTTGATAACATTTCGTTGAGGTTAACAAAAACTTAGAGACAAAAAGAGTAAAAAAAATGTTATAGGTTAATTCTCTGAGTTCGCAGAAATAGAGAGGATCAGAAATGGAAAATTATAAATTCCCGAGAGTACTTAAAACACTTCAGTTTAAGTGAACTGCCCTACTGCACACACTTTTTATACTTATCAAAGCATTTAATTGCAATGTTAATACGGTTGGTGTTACCCAGTCATTTTGCTTCCTATTTTATGGCAACACAAAGAATAACTCAGGAGACATCTGATTATGCTTCGAATTTTTATAGGCTAATTATAAAAATGCCTGTATCAAGTTGAAGCTATGTTATATAAACAAAGGAACAAGTCGTACATTTACTAAAAGATAATCGACACTTCAATATTATTATTACTGTCAAAATATTAAATAACTCAAATGACATACAGCTAACCTAACCTATTTTTACATATCGTAGTTGTTCCGGCAATAACTCCTATGTGACATAATTATCGATTTTCATATTTTTGCTCTATTAAATAACTTAAATAGTGATACAGCAAATAATAAAATATTCCATATGTAATTATATTTCTTTCTTTCGAAAATGTAAGATTCAAAATCTCCTATGTACCACTGCCATAGAATGAATAAATATGTTTTTCTTCCTACTGAAATATATATATATATATATATATATATATATATATATATATATATATATATATATATTGCAAATAGGAGTTATTGCAGGAACAACGACAATATGTAACACTTCAAGCACAGTTACACGAATTTGAAAAGTATTTTACAAGTGTAAGTTTCATACAGTGAGCATGTAAAGTGCCTAGGTTTGGTATTAATTCAATAAGAGTTAGTTTTCAAACAAGAGCAACTGAATCTTCCCACCATGTGTGAAGTTATATAGCAATATTACTCGTATTTCAATTCTGTGATTGTGGACAATTTTTATTTATACATCTTGATTACACAACGTTTAACACTATATCACTGAGAGTTCTCATGATGGCCAGTACCAGGCCGAAACATGTTAACAAGGTAACATAAAATTTAACACGTGAAAGACATATAATATATTTTCCAAAATTTATATTTACAAGTACTTCAACTTTCTTATGGAAATCATCATGTATGTATGTATGTATGTATGTATGTATGTATGTATGTATGTATGTATGTATGTACATGTATGTAATACGGGAATTTTACTTGAAGCAAGTACAGAAATAGGTTTGGAATAAATCCCGAAAAACGAAGTATATGATTATGTCTCGTGACGAGAATATTGTACGAAATGGAAATATAAGAATTGGAAATTTATCCTTTGAAGAGGTGAAAAAATTCAAATATCTGGGAGCAACAGTAACAAATACAAATGATACTCGGGAGGAAATTAAACACAGAATAAATATGGGAAATGCCTGTTATTATTCGGTTGAGAAGCTTTTATCATCTAGTCTGCTGTCAAAAAATCTAAAAGTTAGAATTTATAAAACAGTTATATTACCGGTTGTTTTGTATGGTTGTGAAACTTGGACTCTCACTTTGAGAGAGGAACATAGGTTAAGGATGTTTGAGAATAAGGTGCTTAGGAAAATATTTGGTGTTAAGAGGGATGAAGTTACAGGAGAATGAAGAAAGTTACACAACGCAGAACTGTACGCATTGTATTCTTCAACTGACATAATTAGGAACTTAAAATCCAGACGTTTGAGATGGGCAGGGCATGTAGCACGTATGAGCGAATCCAGAAATGCATATAGAGTGTAAGTTGGGAGGCCGGAGGGAGAAAGACCTTTGGGGAGGCCGAGATGTAGATGGGAAAATAATATTAAAATGGATTTGAGGGAGGTGGGATATGATGATAGAGACTGGATTAATCTTGCACAGGACAGGGACCAATGGCGGGCTTATGTGAGGGCGGAAATGAACCTCCGGGTTCCTTAAAAGCCAGTAAGTAAATGTATATAAATACTCAGAAGCACAATTAAAATATTGTCTCAGTATTGTTCATTGTGTTCTACTGATTATTTTAAAATATAATTTATATAGTAAATATGAAACATAGTAGTGATATTTGCCTTGGACAGGAATTGCTGCAAAACTCGAGAATGACTCTTATATTAAAGAGTGGTTCGACAGCTATATTAGACACGAGACCGCCAACTATATAGCATATCCGATTACATCAGTTAATATACGAAGACATTTCTGTGCTATGAAGATAAAATTTTCGGATAGGGGACAATTAAATCTTAGCTAAATGCAATATATAAAGTATAGTGTTTAAATACTGAAGTTTTAATTAATTTAAAATATTGGTGTATTGTAATACCTGGTTCTTTATAAAATGGAAACAAGATTATTCAAATAAAGCAGTTAACTCTTTAATATAGAAATGCGGGTGAGAGGTTTAATGAATTAAAAATATTGGCCTATTGTGATACTTAGTTCTTTATAAAATGGAGTTCAACTTACTCAAATAATGCAATTAAGTCTTTAGTATAAAAATACGAGTGGCAGTTTTAATTAATTTAAAATATTGGAATATTATGGTACTTAGTTCTTTATAAAATGAAGTCCAAATTATTGAAATAATGCTATTAAGTCTTTAGAATATAAATACTGTTAGCAGTTTCAATTAATTTAAAATATTGGCCTATCATGATACTTGGTTCCTTATAAAATGGAATCCAACTTATTCATATAATGCAAGTAAGTCTTTAGTATAGAAAAACGGATGGCAGTTTTAATTAATTTAAAATATTTAATTTGAATTTAATTTATTTAACTAGCGAGTACAAATTAAAATTATAAAACAAAACTGTTTGTAGCCACTACCGTAAGAGCCAGGCTCGTGTACGGTGTGGTCTTATCCAATAATATAACATTAAATTTACAAGGACAGTTTACCAAATACATTAAGTAACTTAATTCAAACCAATAAATAACACACGAGCAAAAAAAAAAGGAGAAAAAGAGAGAAAAACACATTTAATGTAAATTGACAATCAGACCGAAGCCAGTGATATTCAATAAAAACATGAATATAGTCGACAGAAATAAAAGGTAAAAGACACACACATTTGTTAATATTACATATCATGAATAATTTATAAATATCATTTTTAAGAACTTCAATTTTAAAATATTTCAAATTTGGAAAATGGTTTGTAATTTTATCATGAAGTCTTGGGCCGAAACTAGCACCATGTTTAAGTGCTGCACTTGTATGACTTTTGGGCTCAATTAATGGGAAAGTAGTCTTTTGTCTTCGAGTACGATATTCATGTCGATTAGATTTATGTTTTATTTGACTTCTGTGGTAGTAAGTTAGTAAACTATATTTAAAAATTTCTTCAATAGTTGATACTTTAAAATATGTATAAATTAAATTTATTGGGTAATCCATATTTTTGATTAGACAAATTTTTATTAATCTTCTGTGTAATAAAATTAAAGGATTAAGTACAGATGATGCTACTCCACCCCAATTTATTATACCATATTGTATTAATGATTGTACTAAAGCTAAAAATATTATTATCAATGCCTCCTTAATGATAAAATTTCGAAGTAGCCTATTATGAATTTATAAATTGTCTTCCTTATTCTTGTACACATAAAATCAATTTGTTTACCCCAACGTAAACGCTGATCTATAATAATTTCTAAATGTTTCACTTGTGTGGAAGGTGTTAGATGTGAGCAATTACAATAATTACTTGTTAATTCATTACATGAAATATTATGTATTACTAAGTGATAATTATTCATAGGTGGAGGTAAACCTTTCGTTATTAAAGAAAATGGAATATAGGCAGTTTCATTAGTTTTTAAGGACAGGAGATTAGAGTCAAGCCAATTTTTCACAACGTTAATTTCATTGCTAGCATTTAAACAAGTGTTATTCCAATTTTCCCATTAAATGTTAGTACAGTATCATCTGCCACACAATATTATTACCACCATATTTATTTAGATCAATTTTCAATAAATTATTATTATTATTATTATTATTATTATTATTATTATTATAAATAAGATTGGTCCTAATACTGTACCTTGTGGAATTCCAATATCGATCAATTTGTAATTACTATTATAATTTTCAATTTTGACTTTTTGATATCTATTTTCTAAATATGAGTACGGGGTTGTGTAGGAAGTGCACCGATGTTTCAAAAGTAGGGGGAAAATGCATTCTTTCGAGAAAGATGTCTGGCGCTATAGTCGAATGGCGAAGCTTTAACTGACATTCAATTAAAAAAAAAGTATCACGGGATTAGGGATATCATGGAAATAGGCAACTTTACACTAGTTATTTATAAAACGGAGTCCAAATTATTCAAATAATGTAATGAACACTATAGTATAGAAATACGGGTGGCAGTTTTAATTAATTTAAAATATTGGACTAATGTGATACTTAGTCCTTTTTAAAATGGAGTCCACATTATTCAAATAATGCAATTAACTCTTTAGTATAGAAATACGGGTGGCAGTTTTAAGGCTGGTAATTAGTAAGCCGCTGAATGAGGTATTTCTAGAATGGCCGACTAGTATCCGCCTTCTACTGGATTCTTGCGCCGCTGAGAACTGGTTTAAATTTTATTGATGTGTTTTCTATTTTTGCAGGTTATTAATAGTATGTCTGTCACTCTCAATTTATATTTTAATTCCTCGTGCTAAAAGTGGCGACTCCGGAATGCAACAGCAATAGTAAGTAACTCCGCGTACTCCTCCCACTTCTGTATGCCCTATCATCTTCGGAGACGCCTGTCCGACATCCATCCATCTTTAAGATCACTTCATGTCCTTTGCTTGGTGGTCTTTAGCTGAAGCTAAATTTTTTCTTCCTCCTCTTTAAGGTTTTGTAACCTAATACTATTCCTAATTTAAGAGCGGTTTGAGTAAAAGAATTGCGAATGAAGGACTAATTTCTTCGCAGTTTGAAATTGCTTTTCTTACTAAAGTTGCTATTGCGTGGGATGAGATGAACACTTGCTGCTCTCCTGCGACTTAGACTGCCAGCAGAGGAGACGAGAGGCAGGACTAATGCATTGCTAATGAGACATCCACGACATTTAATTTAGATTCTTTTGAAAGGAATCGCCGCCGTCCAGCTCAGCAGCCGATCAAAATGACTCACCTTCCTCCGCTCTTCTTTCCTTTCCAGACCGAGCACTGTTCCACCTCTTTACGACATTTCTTATCTCTGATGGAGGAAATGGAAATGCTGCCGTGCGCCACGCGGTGAAGCCGGAACACCTGAGAACCACACGAAGCGAATTCTAGGACTGGGAGCCGTAGTATCTGCTCATAAAGGAGTTAAACATTTTTTTTTTTGTAATTTAATGACGCTGTATCAACTATTAGGTTATTTAGCGTCGATGAGATTGGTGATAGCGAGATGATATTTGGCGAGATGAGGCCGAGGATTCGCCATAGATTACCGTGCATTCACATTACGGTTGGGGAAAATCTCGGAAAAAACTCAACCAGGTAATCAGCCCCAGCGGGGATCGAACCCGCGCCCGAACGCAACTTCAGACCAGCAGGCAAGCGCCTTAACCGACAGAGCCACGCCGGTGGCTAACATATTTTATTAACATTTATTTATAGCCTTCATTTGCTACTCTTTCCTATCCTATTCCTTGCCTTCCTGTTAATCAACTAATTTATTCGTCATTAGTAACTGTGCGATTTCAAAGGCAAATTCCAACTAAAGTTAACTTATTAGTTTCATATTTACTCATTTAAACATTGTCTCTTTCTACTTACGTTTCTTATTGATCAACCTAACATCGTGTCATAATATATTAAACAATACCGTAACAGAAAGGAATAATACAGGGTTGTTTCCGATCTCTGATGAAGAATTTGAATGACATCATGTGCGTTAGGAATCACATAGACAGCTGAATTGCAGCAAGAGATGACAGAGCAGTAGTGAGTGATTTTATAATCAGAGTGCACGGTGTATCACAGTAGCAATGACCAAGAAATTCGAGCCTTTGGTAGGAGTGCATAACAACCCATTCCGATGCCAAGTACAGTTACGTGATAATCATAGAAACCTGCAAAACACGTAGTTTCGTTATTTCCAAGAAAGGCATCTTGTGTGTACCTAATAAGACTGACAAAGCTCGGATGAGATTAATTCCAGAGTGGAAAAAGGAAGAAAATCCACCCACGTCACAAGTCGCCTCACCCACGAAAGCTTTACCAATCTCATTAAGTACAGAGAAGATGCCTTTCTTAATGTACCCCTCCCAAAAAACACGATTTTCTTGGGAATTTAAGCTGTGAGTCGCCGTGCACTCTGACTATGAGATCACTCACTACTGGTCTGTCATCTCGCGCCACAGTACAGCTGTCTTGTGACTCCTGACATACATGATGTCATTCAAATTCGTTATCAGAGATCGGAAACAACCCTGTAGGACCTTCATTACATATAAAATTGATAGAGTGCTATTGTTTAAACCTACTAATTATCACTAATCACTGTCTATTACCATTAACATTTTGTAAAACAAATTTGTTACCATTATTTGTCCTTTCCAGTAGTGTCTTCATTACCATAATCATTAGCATTTTAGTATTTAAAAACGAAGTTGTTGACATTAAGTTCCCGTTCTAGTGTCTTCATTATCGTCCTCATTAACATCATAACCTTTGAAGTCAAGTGGTTAATATTATTTGTCCATTCCAGTGTCTTCATTATCATCATCATTAGCATTATCATCTTCTAAATTACGTTGTTAGCCTTATGTCTGTTTCAGTGTCTTCATTTTCGTTATCTTCAGCATTTTAAACTTTAAAACGAAGTTGTTGATATTATTTGTCAGTTCCAGTGTCTTTATTATCGTCACCATCAGCATTGTCGCTTTCTAAATGACGTTGCTAGCATTATTTATGTGTTCCAGTGTCTTCATTATCATCATATTTAGCATTATCACCTCCTAAATTACGTTGTTAGCCTTATGTCTGTTTCAGTGTCTTCATTTTCGTAACCTTCAGCATTTTAAACTTTAAAACAAAATTGTTGACATTATTTGGCAGTTCCAGTGACTTCATTATCGTCACCATCAGCATTGTCACCTTCTAAATGACGTTGCTAGCATTATGTATGTGTTCCAGTGTCTTTATTATCATCATCATTAGCATTATCATCTTCTAAATCATCTTGATAGCATTATTTCTACGTTCCAGTGTTTTCATTATTGTAATATTAAGCATTTTAATGTTTGAAAACGAAGTTTCTGACATTATTTGTCCATTCCAGTGTCTTCATTATTATATCCTTCATCATTTTAATCTCTAAAAACCTTAATTTTTAACTTTATTTGTCCGTTCCAATGTCTTCATTATAGTCAACATTAGCACCACCATCTTTTAATTCAAGTTAACGTTATTTGTCCTTTCCAGTGTTTTCATTATCCTAATATTCAGCATTTTAATTTTAAAAACGATGTTGTTGATATTATTTGTCCATTCCAATGCCTCCATCATCGTCAACATTATAATTATCATCTTATAAAATCAAGTTATTAGCATTATTCAATCCCGTTCACTGTCTTCATCATCGTGATCATAAGAATTATCATTTTTTAAAATGAATTTAACGTTATTAATAATTGTCCGTTATAGTGTCATCATCGCCATCATTAGCATTATCATATTCTAAAACCATTCATATTATTCTTCATTAATAGTTTATTATCATTCATTCTCTATAATAAAATGTTTGACATTATTTGTTCGTTCCAGTGTCTTCATCATTATCTTTATAATTATCGCCACCTGTAAATAAGTTGTTAGAATTACTTGTCCGTTCATGTGTCTTCATTGTCGTCATCTTTAGCATTATGATCTTCTATAATCAGTTTTAGTATTATCTTTCCATTTTTGTATCTTCAACGTCATTATTGGTAGTATCATCTTCTGTCATCAAGTTACAGCATTATTCGTCCGTTCTTCTGTCATTAACATTATCATCTTCTAAGATCTCAAATTGATGACATTATTTGCCTAATATTGTTTTAATGATTGTCATCATTAGCGTCATCGTCTTCTATATGCTTAAGTTGTTGGAGTTATATTGTTCATTACTTGTCTCTTCAACGAGTCTTTTCTCCGGAAGATGTAGTTAACGGCTTGTTTAAATATTCTTGTTTTGTCCATTCTTAATACGTGTTCTTTCCGGTTACTTTTCTTTTGCGATATTAGATCATTTAAATTTAAAATATTTAGTTTATTTCTTATTGCAAGTATTGATTTCATTCATTCTATTATATTCAGCTACAAATCTTAGATGTCTTGACATCAACCTTTCTGTTTTCTTTTTGTGCTCTATTTACTTTCCAAGTTTCATATCCGTATGTCAACATTGACTTGTCCATTGGTTTGCAGAATTTTAATTCAGTGTCTTTTGTACATCAATTTTGTTTTTAAAGGTATATTGGATAGAGCCAAACATGTGCTGACGTTTACATAGTTTATTTTATAGGTCATCATCTGATCATATGAGATAACCTATAACACCTCAAACATTTAAAGTGGCTACTTGCTCTATAATTTTCTTATTTATTACTATCGGAGATCTTACTGGGGCTCTACACATAAAGATCATCAATTTACATATTTTTACTGGCTATTTCTAAGTTACGGATCTGTGTTATACACTGCTCCGTCGATATAGGAGAAAGCCAATGTTTACCTACTTAGATATAACAACACGCAATCGGCGAGCATCATGTTTAGATAGAGCATTAAAGTCAAGAAATATTATGGACAATAAAAAATCGATCATACGGGAATAATTCACAACTATTACATCTGTCTACATGTAGTGATGGCCCTCACATTTCTGTATATGGCGCTATCATCACACTTATTTACATTACTATGATTTTAACAATTCATTTGTATTTCTCCTATTACAATCATATCCTCTTCCCTTATAGTTTCTCATCTTTAATCCCTATTATAGATTCTATAGCTATTCATACCCCTTAACCTCTGAACCTTATCTACACTCTACTCTCTCATCTTTGTTCTAATATTATTCTATAGTTTCTTCTTTATTACAATTTTCCCACTACTTTACATCATTCCTATTTGATATTTATATACTGATTTTGCTATTGTCATTATTTCTCTTAGCAACCACTTTTATTACATTCATCATCCTAAGCTTGTACCTATTTTTATTGATTTTCTTATTCACCCGTTCATCTTTATCTTTCAGGACTTATCCATTATCATTCCTCCCTTGCCTACTATTTATCTTATCTACTTCAATTTTTTTATTTCCATATCCGTCACACGGAATGGATAATTAAGAGATGTTAATTCATTATAAAAAGTTAATCTGATGATATCGACGACGTATCACATTATAAATAAATAAAGAACCAAGGAATGTCGTTTTTTATCGCCTCTTGTTTCAATCTTACGTAAATTACACAAGTCATCTTGGAGAATTGGCAGACAAAATTGGAAAGGTATTTTAAAATACTGTAAATAATATTTTAGACACAACATATTTTGCTGACCATCAGTTTTAATCATGTGCTTAGAAGATCGCTTGCAGAGAGCAAATTTTAAAATAAATAGAATAGTAAAAATAATAATTAGAAAATGTCGAGTATCAAATAAATATTGGCCTTTAAAGGAAGTATATAAGAGCCAAAATCTTAAGTCACGCTGAATTGTTTTAACTATTCTGATTTTAAAATATCTTATAGAAGAAAGAAGATATTTTAGAAAAAGTTAATAAGTTCAACTATCTCCATAACACGATTAAAATTACTTTAAAAAATACAAGGAAAGAACTAAAAGAGCTTCTTAAAAGTCAATGATTGTTCCTATGCAAAAAAGAGAATTTGAGAAGTAGGCCTATATCAGATTACACTTCGTCGGATAAGAAAAGAAATGGGTGTGTAATACAAGTACTCAAAATAATTTAAACTCAAAGACAAAATAAGTCAGTATAGAAACATAGAATGACTTACGATGGCAAACGAAAAGTGATTATGAATTACAGACCATCCGGAAGAAAAATTGTTGGGTGACCATTAAAAAGTTGGACTCAATAAAATACAGTACAGTACTTTCTTGTCACTGGAACGAGCCCTAAGATTTAATTCACGAAGGTGAAAAATTACAAACATTTCCTCAATTAGAGAGAAATTTCCTTCCGAAATCCTCTGTTAATTATTTACCGTCATTTAATACTAATTGTTTGACATCTTCACTTTTGAACTAGAATTGCAATTAGTCGCATGGTCATGAATAGACTGAAGTTATGTGTTCAGGGGCAAGGAAAGCATTGCTCCAATCTGAGCAACCCCATAGTTCATGTGTTAAGTGCTGTGGTTGTCAGTACTGCCTGTACTCAAGGACATATGATGTAGTACATAATATATACTCCATTAACTCTCATCTTCATTCTAGTGTTGTGGAACTAAAAATAGAGATTTTAATATGACTGATAAAGCCTTGCAGCTTTTCTTACATTTCCATTTGCTCTTCCATTTATGAAATGCATAGGTTGTCGGCAAGTGTTTTTAATGCGAATCTTTCCGTGATAACAAGAATCTAAAGAAACCAAATTTCTTGTCTGGACCTAATGCTTAATCCAAATAAACCTAATGTAGGACTAATACAAAGAGAAGCGTTAGCTAATTTAACTGGCATGAGATCTTGTGCATTGGCCATGAGTTCGATGTTAGCTGATTACCGTAACGTACGTTGTAAATAAAGTTCTGTACAGTATTCGCGTGAACATTGTAATGTTATAAACATATCCAAAGCAATACGAAAGCTTACATTAAAAATACAAAATGATTTACCATGGCCCCTTAACGAAAAGCCAGAAATTTCTTGAACAAAACATTTCCTAACAAATGCATAGATCGTGCAAGACCTACTGACTGACCTGCGCGTTCTCCAGACCTAAATCCATTGAAATATTTTGTAGAGCCATTCACAAATCTCATTCAAAACATTCAAATACTTCATCAACGTATCCAAGACAGATATCAGCTTATCCGAAATACATCTGGTAATTTATTTTTAAAGTAGGCCTCTACTCCATATACGACACCACGACTACAGGCTTGCCTTTCAGTTACAGATGGCCATTTTGAGCACTTCCTGTAACATTAAGCAGCTACAAATTTCTTATACACATCTTGGAACCAAGATGCGACAAAAGCTTCAATTAACTTTTTAAATTGTTTTTGTGATTTCTTCACACCGATGAAGTGAGTGACACATCATGTTAAGAAACACCATGTATAAGTAATAAGTAGGCATATAATTTGTGAATGTGTATGCCCTTAGACAATGAAATTCTACTTGGGGTATAATATACAAACGCCAGTAACACGGTCACTAAAATTTAATAATGGAATTTTTAAGTTTTGAATGTGTCTAAAATTTTTTTCTGCCATAGGAAATCTACAAAAATTAGTAGAAATTAATTTATTCACTTATGGATTTTAGAGAACACGAAGGTCCATTGCCGTCCTCACATAAACCCTCTATCGGTCCCTATCCTGAGCAAGATTAATTCAATCTCTATCATCATATCCCACCTACCTCAATTAATATTATCCTCCCATCAACATCTCGGCCTCCCCAAAGGTATTTTTTTCCTCCAGTCTCTCAATTAACACTCTATATGCATTTCTGGAATCACTCATACGTGCTACATGTTCTGTCCGAATTTAATGTTTCTAATTATGTCAGGTGAAGAATATAATTCGTAGGCCTACAGTTCTGCGTTGTGTAACTTTCTCGATTCTCTTGTAACTTTATCCCTTTTAACCCCAAATATCTTCCTAAATAACTTATTTCAAAACATCCTTAACCTCTGTTCCTCTCTCAAAGTAAGAGTCCAAGTTTCACAACCGTACAGAACAACCGGTAATATAACTGTTTTATAAATTCTAACTTTAACCTTTTTTGAGACCATACTGGATGAAAAAATCTTCTCAACCGAATAATAAGAGGTATTTCCGATATTTATTCTGCGTTTAATTTCCTCCCTAATGTCATTTATATTTGTTACTGTTGCTCCAAGATATTTGAATTTTTCCACCTCTTGGAAGGATAAATTTCCAATTTCTATGTTTCCATTTCTATGTTCTGGTCACGAGACATAATCATATATTTTGTTCATTCGGGATTTACTTTAAGACCTATCTTTTTACTTGCTTCAAGTAAAATTCCCGTGTTTTCTCTAATAGTTTGTGGATTTTCTCTAACATATTCAAGTCATCCGCTTAAACAAGCAACTGATATAACCCGTTCAATTCCAAACCCTCTCTGATAATCTAGACTTCCCTAATGGCATATTCTAGAGTAAAGTTAAAAAGTAAAGGTGATAGTGCATCTCCTTGCTTTAGCCCGCAGTGAATTGGGAAAGCATGCGACAAAAACTGGTTAATACAGACTCAGCTGTACGTTTCACTGAGACACATTTTAATTAATCGAACTAGTATCTTTTTTTAATCCTGTCAGATGAAATAAATAATTAAATGAATAAGAAATAAGTAAATAAATAAATAAATAAATAAATAAATAAATAAATATATATCTAGGGAATATCAAATTCAATAAGAATGTTGTATAAAACTTCTCTCTTAAATGAGTTACATGCCTTTTTGAAATCTAATAATAATAATAATAATAATAATAATAATAATAATAATAATAATAATAATAATAATAATAATAACAATAATAATAATAATAATAATAATAATATAAAATTTTAGTGTGATGTTACATTGAAACTGCTTGAATCTGCGAATTCAATTGGAATGAAGTTTCAAGATGTTTTACAATGAGAATGGTAATGGGATTCAATGGTCTGGAAGCAAATCGAAGTCCACAGTTGCAATGTCGCCGGAAATTTCAGAAGATCTGGAGGATACAATTCTATTATTCTGGTGAAAGAAAAACTATCGCAGTGAGCAGTGATGATGATGATGATGATGATAGCAATTGAAACATCACATATTCATTATTATGTGGTCTCGCCATCCTCATTGAATATTATCACGTTTACTATAAAGTAGTCAATGTGTATTATCACCTTTAAATCGAGAAAAATTCGTTCCGGCACCGGGAATCGAACCCGGGACTTCTCAGCTACGCGCTGAGCTATGCCGGGACAAGATCCACGGTGCCGGTTGAACCCTTCTCATTGGAAAGAGCGCTCAGCGCGCATAGCTGAGAAGTCCCGGGTTCGATTCCCGGTTCCGGAACGAATTTTTCTCGATTTAAAGGTGATGATAGCAATTGAGTTTGTACGTGATTATTACAAACAGATGGAAATTTCATGATATGAGAGAGTTACATGTGAAAGCAAACTGCACCGGATAGCTTTCTTGTTATTTAGTTATTTGAATTCTATTATTTTTAAGTTGGTGATGAACAATTAAACCGGAATGAAGGGACAGAAGAAGTTTTTTTGTGTTCGCAGAGCGTACTCATTCCCAGCTACAGAGTTCAGAGGTGCTGGCAGATCTGATTACCGCCGGCTACGTTAGCGCGGTGACAAACTGCAGTGAGCGCCCTGTGTAATATTTCTAGATCTGGCTGCGCCTGCCCATATGTCTGTCTGGCTATCTGTGGGAGAGTCCTGCATGAGATCGCGTTGATGCGTTTCTTGTCAACAAGCTCAGCCCATAAAGTGTTCACGGTGGGGGGTTCGAGTCCCGGCCTGGCTTTTATGGCCCAATTTACGTCCGGTTGTGTGTTATACGAGCCCGGTGACATGACAGCTTGACGCCTGTCCGGCCAAGACGGGTCAAACAACGCTGAACCCTCCCTTGAGAGCCTTGACATTTTCTCGTACCTGTTTTCTTTTTCTTTTTTTTTCTTTTTTACTAGCATCTTCCTTTGCTTTGTAAAAGATAAAATATACATTTCGTTTGGTTACCTGAACCTTCGTCTACAAGGTCATTTTCCAAAATATATATCTCTAACTCGTTTGTTGGCAGGTGGTACTGGTGCATTAATTACTGAAGACGATACTGTCAGCTCCACATTCCATGCCACGAAATGTTACATTGTGTAGTTATTCTTATGTCACAAAGAAGAGCAACGTAATGGTCTTTAAATATTAATTTTTACCTCTGCCTCTAAAGAAAAACGTCAACCGTATATCACCGACCCACTCCAAATCCTTTTGTATTACTCCTCTGAAACTTAAATATTCACCTTTCAGACACTCAAAAATTAACTCAGATAGTAGAATATACCCTTGATCTTGCAGCTTTTCTATTATCGCTTTAGAACACAAAGCTATCATGTAAGTATTTGGTATAATTTAAGTCATAAGGTAAAACATTTTTTAGAATAATTCCGTTATTATAAAGAAGTTAACCTCGGTGGTCCATTACAGTGGTTCCAAATTCTGGTTCTCTAGTCTTCAAGAGACTGGCAGCGTTTCAGGGGTTGAACAAAATTTATCTCCAGGGTAAAAATCTGTTTTTCTTTATCACTAGGCATTTTCAATGGGTAACTATGTTCACCTGACCACACAACTTAACAATAATAAAAATTTGTACACTTGTAATTAGTGTGCTTGAGTGTGCAGTAATTCTGAAGTCAAGTCAATTGGTTAAATACGTTATTCTTCATAATAACACAATTAAATTTACATTATTAATTTAAATCCCACTCGAGTTTTTATTTTCTCTAGATAAATGAAAACCTCTAGTGAGATTACTGTTGATACAATTGTCAACAAATTTTGCAGACGCAAAGGAAGCAGACTGGACTTCGTGTTCAAATAAAATTGTGAATGAAGCAGTGACGTAGAGTATCTTTGATTTTAGTACAAACACAACGTGATATTGCATATTTCGCTTAGAATTTTACATTTAAATTGTAATGTGTATAGTGTTTGTAACTTTAAACATAATTAAACATAAATATCAAGAGTTCTACTCTTTCAGGGATGAGCATTATAAAGTAGATTTTGTTTACAGTGCTCTTGCAGCGACGTTAACGGATTTTATGGAAACTACTTCAAGAATTGTGAGATCTACAGTATAGCTTGAATTTGTGAATGAATACACCATCTGATTTCTTTTGTTAAAAGAAGAGTTTTTTGGTGTGTTTTGTGGTCGAAATTGTTTTCAATGGCAAGTACTGGCATTGTACACTTTTTGGCATTAAATATATGTTTGTCGATGCACTGATTATGTGACAGCCTTATCTTGGTAGGTTAGCTTTTTTAGCTCCTTCTTCATTCCACGAGGCTATTTTTTCTCTTCAAATCTTTTCTATAGTGTAACATCACTCTCTGGTGGAAGAAATATCAAATGCATGAAACGTAAAATATTTGCGTGTATTCAGAGCGTCTCTGATATATTGTGCATGTCGTACATATTGCGGATGGCAGATAATCGCAGGGTTAAATGTAAAAAGGAATACAATATACAGTAAGTTATAAGAAAGAGGCAATTGATTGTATCTATAGCAAAGGAAAACTACTACTTAGAAACTTCGTATTTTTAGCAAGTTTGACGAGGACCAGAAGAAACTAAAGCAGCAGTCAATGAGAATGACATTCCCAGCTTCTCAAATGAGTTAAAAGAGGTAGGCAACGAAACAGCATCATCTTCAAGAGCCAAACAAAGAAGATCTGTGCTTAAATAAAAGCCTAATGATAAGCCTAATGATTTTTGTGCTGATCTTGTTCACGAAATTTCGAGAATGGCAAGCATGATGAAATATGGATTAAGTGTGTCAGTGGTGATCAATGGTTTCATGACACATATCCACATCTTTCAAAATACAGAAACAACTTTCATTGTTTGTGTTATAAGTAGGAATTAAAAATTTGGCTGAATATGCCTAAATATTTTGAATTTAAGAACTATCACGAAAATATTCTTGTTCTATCACGAAATTATACCAATTCTTCTTACGCGGCATTTTTTTTATTTTTTACCGCTTGTTTGTAATTATTCTATATTTCTTTATTTCAGGTAAAAATGCTGCCATATAACTTCCTGAAACGTAACGATGTACGTACATTGAATGCACTCTTTTTCAATTAGAATCTTAAAAACCTTAGTATCACGAAATAAGCCGAGTCTGCCCTATAAACTTATAACTTACAAACATTATCCCTACTCTTACTGCAGAACTAGAAGTAGTAGAAAAAGAAGAAGAAGAAGAAGAAGAAGAAGAAGAAGAAGAAGAATAGGAGTAAGAAGTACTGTATTAGCCTATAATGAAAGCTCGAGGAGACCAACTTTAAAATTTCGTAGTGCTATAATGTACCAATCAGCATCACGTACCACATGCATTCACATGAATGATTTTACACCAAATTAAGGGGTTAGGTACAGCTTACAGTAGTAAAATTTTGGAAATATTCAACATTTTTACTGTACAAGATACAGTAATGAATATTAGTATGTGTAAAACACAGACCTTCTGCTATATGAAAAATAATATTTTTATAATTTCAAAAAAAATTATTTACATTTTTTTTTTCAAAATTCAGTTCACTGTGCAGTGATGAAGCTTTTCCCACATAACTAAAGAACTATCCAACATTCTGTAATGGAATTTGTTGTGTCTATTTATGCATGTCATATCTACAGTATGATGCAATATCACTTCTCTACCTTTGATAGATTGTCTGATAAAAAAATAAATTCATTTTTAAAAATGGTCAAATATCAGTATTTTCTTCTAACGCAAAATAAAAAAAAAAATATTTATTAAGGAATGTAGTTGCAAGAGCATGATATTGTAAACATGATTTTCAGTAATAAAATAAAAGAGAGAGAACATGAAAAAGTTAGCAAGTTTATTAATTATGAGGGAAGCGCTTCATCACTGCACAGCAAACTGCGACCGTTTTGAATTTTGAAAAAAGAATACAAATAATTTTTTTTTTAATCGTAAAAATATTTTTTCATATCGCTGAAGGACAGTGGTTTACACATACCAATTTTCATTATTGTACAGGATACAGTAATGGAGGAAAAACTGTTGAATATTTCCAAAAGTTTTACTGCTGTAAGCTGTATCTAACCCCTTAAGGAAAAGCCGAATGATAAGCCTAATGATTTTTGAACGGATATTGCTCACGAAATTTCGTGAACGGCAAGCGTGAAATATGGATTCAGTGTCTCAGTTGTGATCAATGGTTTCATGATACATATCAATCAGTACCTTCCAAAATACAGAAAGAACTTTCATTGTTTGGGTTGTAAGTATGAATCTGACTGAGGAATTCAAAATTTGACTGAATATGCCTAAATATTTTGAATTTAAGGTCTATCACGAAAATATCCTTGTTCCATCAAGAAATTATACCAATTCTTCTTAAGTGGGACATTTTTTCCTTTATTACTATCGCTTGTTTGTAATTATTCTATAATTATTTATTTGAGGTAGAAATGCTGACATATAACTTCCTGAAACCTAATAAAGTACCAACATTGAAAAAACTCTTTAATTAGAATCTTATTTTTGTACCAAAATTTTAGTATCACGAAATAAGACGAGTCTGCCCTATAAAATTTAACTGACAAACATTATGCTTACTCTTACAGCAGAAGTAGAAAAAGTAATAGAAGAAGAAGAAGAAGAATAGGAGTAAGAGGTAGAAGCCTATAATGGAAGCTCGAGGAGACCAACTTTAAAATTTCGCAGTGCTGTAATGATACTTAAGATATTTAATATTAGAGCAGTCATTAAATAAAATATTGCAATAGGTTTAGTCAAACATAAAACAAAAACTAAAAACTTCATGATTATTTTAAAATATAAGATCTAATTTACCAGCCATTTCAAACTCATTAATATTATAAAATGCTTTGGTCACAAGTCAGTTTTTCAATACTCTATCAAATTTATTAATACTACAGGATGCTGCAGTTGAGGGAAGTAAATTAAATAGCTTAATTCCAACAACTCTATAACAATTTTGAACTTTTGCTAATCTAGTGTATTCAAAGTCAATCTGATTTCCTCTTCTAGTGTTATACTGATGTACGTCACCTCTCAAATTGAGGGTATTATAATTCTCTCTAACAAACAACAAACTGTAAAAAATGTAGATAAGGTACAGTCATCATTTTCAAATCATAAAAATGCCTCCTACAGGAGTCTGTAAAAATTCTGTAAAATAAAGCCAAAAGTAGCAATTAATATGGCCTTCTTGCTATCCACTGACTATTAATAATTTAAATAAACTGAATATCAATTGCTGCAATGCGCTATATTTTACAGAATTTTTACTTTAACCCTCATTACCCATTTTTGACTTACACCACTTCTGCTCTGAACGGCTCATATCTTACAGCCTTTTTCTGCCGTAAGAAAACCTGTTTTGCCCCAGTTGAATTGCCCCATAGGAGAATCCCATATGTTAACTGTGAATGATACAACGGAAAATATGCATGCAATACTATATGTACCAATAAATATCACGTACCACCGTCTAATACATGTGAAATGTATTCACATGAGTGGTTTTACACCAAATTAACCGTAAGAAAAATGTCTAAGATATGGAGGCAATTTACAATAATGATTTTATTATTATACTATCAAACATTCTTTTTCTGCATTTTCTGCATAAATACAACTGTTCATGGTTACTGCATAAAAAATGTGTAAAAGTGTACACAAGTAAAATTCTGATACAGGCTATAATCTCAACATCTATGTCTGTGATGTCAAAGAAAGAGCGCATGAACGACGTTCGATTCTTTCGCGTGCTTACGTGCTGGAATGAAATTCAGTAAACACAAAAACGAGCAAGACACAGGGGCGGGAAAAAGTGAAAATGATCTGGTGTCCAGATGTAATAATTCGTTACACATTTGTTTTTACATTTTTATTAAATTCAATTATCTGATAGCTGAATAATTTATGTATGCTTTACAATAGTCAGCCAAGGTTAGTTTTGGAGACTACGAGTATTATAGCTAATACTGCTTTAGTAACTTAAAAATAACATAACAGATAGAATGATTTCTGAATATTCTTAGTTATTACAATTACTATCTTCAGTAATAGCGAACGTAGGGAAAATGAACATTGCAAAATGAAGTTTAACCCGAATAGTCAGCCAAGGTTAGTTTGTAGACTATTCCAGCCGAATATTGCTTTACTAATAACTTAATATATATATATATATATATATATATATATATATATATATATATATATAAAATGATTTCTAAATATTCTTGGTTATTAGAATAATTACTATCTTTTGTAATGACGAAAATAGGGAAAATTAACATTTCAAAATGAAGTTTCACCAGAATCGTTCCTACGATTTCTTTTCGATACCGGCCTTGAAATATTTGGTACTATGTTATTTGAAGTAGCAAGTCGAAGCGTAGCACGCATACTGTTATCAAATAATTTGGCCCTTAGCCAGGTTCATCAATGAAAGAAATTGTTCACATACATATGTGCTACCGAAAATTGTCATAATTTGAGCTGCAAACTTACGGACCATAGGATACAGTTCAGGGCTCAAACATTTGTAAAAGTTAAGGAGGTCCTGATCATTATATACATGTTTCATTAACGTTGTATTCCCAATATCAATTATTTCTAGCTGCAATTTTTGTGGTACAGTTTCTATGTTTGCAGCAAGAGGTCGACAGAAAAGTTCTACTTTAGTTCTCTGGATGCATGATTAATGCCAACTGTACATTGTACAACCCTCACTGAAGCACGTATCCGTAGCTGCGCGCTCTACGTGCTCCAGTGACGCAAGCGTTCTCTGTAGCGCATATACGCTCTGATTGACATCCCTGATCTATGTAGTAGTAATTAAAATACTCGCTAGAGCTCAATAATGACAAGTCGAGTAGAATACGCAAATTCAAAGACCAAAGAGAAAATGGAGAGAGCAATAATGTGTGTGTCAAGAGACAGAACTGGAAGTAATGAGAAAACATATAGTGGAAGAGATAATGATGACGTAGTATAGTAGTAGTAATAGTGGTAGTAGTAGCATGCACATACATTGAGTTGTTTATTATTTATTCTCCTCATAAAGCGAATTGAATCATTCATAAACCTGTAACGAAAGTGAGAAATTAATCTTTAAAATGAAAATATAGTTCCTAGTCTTGTCGTGGTTTGTGTATAGAGTTAAAAATTATGAACAAGATGTTTTCTATTCTTTGAAGCCATAATAATAATCGTTATTATTCTCTGCCCATGTAAAACACCTATTACGATGAACAGCAAGCACTTCTGCCAATTAGCATGAGTTTGGTACATCGATTTCGAAATAAAATACGTCAAGGGAAGTTGAAATCTTACCTGCTCACGTGATCTGATAAATTGCACCACAACACGCATTTAAAGAAATGAAAGTCAAAAGTATACAAAAAAGTAAAGGCTAAGCATAACATTTCACGATATAAAGTAACTCTATACCCTACCGCCCTCTGGTGGGTATCGGCACGAATTATTTGACTGCATGCGCAAGGGACGGAGAAAGAGTTGAGAAGTGACATGTGTGTCTGGATGAGCTAACGTTATGGGCAAAGTACAACCTGTTTACTGCTTTGATGGACCCCATATGTGTGTGTTTATTTCTTGTTTTTTGTTCAGTTGGGATTCGAGAATATCACTGCTGGATTTAAACTGCGCAGTTAGGCACGGTGTTTTATTCGAGATTACTTCTTGTAAATAGTTGCATGTAGTCGAGTTCTATCTCAACTATCCATCTTTACGGACCACCTAACGCACAACTCACACGATCATCCCAGAGGACTCGTCTGTCCTTCGTTCTTGTTGTTCTGGTTACAGCTGCCACAAATGGGACCTCGTTGGTCAAATTAGCACTTAGTGTGTCAGACATCTATCTGTCTTATGCCGCTATAGGACTTGGAGCAAAAAACAAGTAATTATTGTATCTCTTCACTAACAGATCGTTCATCCATAAATAGTATCATACGCCTTAATTTACCAACGCAGAAAGGAAGCCGAATGTTGGAACTAAATAGGCTACAGAGTTTTAAGTAAGCTCTTCCACGAAAATATATTTGCTGCTACAGTTCTTACGATTTTTCCATAATTATGCCAATTAAACTTTTCTTCATTTCAGGCTAAACAGTGCTTTCACTAAAAGCAGAGATAAGTACCGCTGTGTATAAAATGGATAAATGTATAAAACCGCCGTCTAGTCTGCACCGAACAAGATTTCTGCTTTAACTTTGCGAGGAAGCAATTGTCCTCTGTTCGAATCCGGCTTAGAAGTTCTTGTATTGATATGTGTTAACTTCTACGGAAGGTTAGCGTTGTTCTTACCACATCTCACTGGGTATGAGTCTAATACAGGGCTGGGCACAGGGAGCGATTCCAAACTCTAAACGGGGACGCTTAATATTCATCCATCACTGAATCCACGCTGTGCGGTGTTCGGCGGGGAAGAAAGAGGTTGAAGAGAATTCATGTGGCTCAACGTGAGAGAGTAGAATTTACTCTTGATGCTCAGCCTTGGTCTAATATATCAGAAATCCCAAAAAATGGACGAAGGATAGAATCACGTAACAATATTAGACCTCTCAATACTTACTAATAAACTTGGAGACAAGTCAAAAAGTAAACTAACATACATACATACATACATACATACATACATACATACATACATACATACATACATACATACATACATACATACATAGACACACACATGCACATACAAACATATGTTTTCACATAATATGGAATACTAATTAATATTTAAAAGTATTAGAAAGAATAATTCGTCTGTAGTGTAACAAAGGTTGAGTTTGACCGCTGGGTTGTTGTTGTTGCTGTTGTTTAGTCAACTGTCCGAAGACAGGTCTGAACCCTACAAGTGACACCAAGAAGGCACACTTATGAGGCAACTAGGCCAGGAGGTAATGGGGTAGGGTGGCCAGTTCCTTTCCCCTTCCATTGCATACACTCCCGACTAGATATATATTACACTAGTCAGTCTTCAGATGCATACGAACAATTGTTCTTCCTCTGACACTTATCGTCAAATGAGATGTACTGCCTGATAATAAATGTATATATCAGCCAGAACCTCAATCAAAGAATGACCGCTGGGTACACAGCAATTAATGCACAAAAAAAAAAAAATAAATACTACCCGTTTATTAGACATGCAAGGTTAGTAAGCCCTTTGTCTTCTGAGGTGGCTGAATGGTCAGACCTTCAGACTGTCACGCAGACGGCCAGGGTTCGATTCCCGGCCAGGTCTGGGCGTTTTTAGTTGAAAAAATCCATAGTGACACTTGTGGCGGACAAGGTCACAGTTGGGGGTTTTTCCCGGAGTTCTCCCGTTTTTCCCCAAATTAGGCATTTACATCATTCCGTCACCATTTCTCCATTTCGTTATCATTCCGAACGCCGGCTGGCGACGTATGGAGAGTGCTGGCTTAGAGACGAGTGGGGTTGCCTTCTCGAAACCGGTGCACACAGGGAACCTTAGTGTGGTATGGGTTTGGGAATGTGTCACCAGAGGGTCAGCGCAATAGATCTAAACAGGTCGCAGTGCTGGGCCATAGTGCCCCCCTTCGTTAAATTCAATTCCATTCAAACTGTCCCGTACCACTTAAATAACTTCTGAAGCATGTTGTTACATGAAACTCGGCATGTGGAAATAGCCGTATACTAAGAACCGAGTTTTTTTCTACTTCCGGTTTAACTGGAAGTAACTCCAAATCTCTTATTTTAAATTGAATATCCAATATATTTTAGACATACCTACATAATGTTCATTAAGATCTTTTCAAAAAGTATCCACACTAGATACTTCTGTACAAATTTATTGTTGCTAAATCAAGAAAACATAAAAGTGTATCGAATAATAAAATAACAAAATACTCCTTCCTTAACAAAGCCAAAAAGAAATCTAGCGCACCGTATACATTTTGTATTCGAACTGGTAGCCCTCAGCTGCTTCACAATGTGCCAGTCGATCATAGAAACCATTTAAGGAATGACGTAACTAGGCTTGAGAAATATCTTGCACCGCCTCCATTATTCGATACTCCAGATCTTCTAAGTTGTTGCTTCTTTCTCACTATACTACTGACTTCAAATGGCCCCACAAAAAGAAGTAAAAAGACCACAAATCTGGGGATTTTTCTGGCCACTTTATGTAACCTCTCCTACCAGTCCATCGTTTTGAAAACTATCCTAGTCTTAAGTGCTGACGAGCATTCTGTCCATAGTGAGCTGGAGCTCCATTTTGTTGGAAATAGATGTCATCTCTGGGTAGCCCACGGTTGACTGGATGTGAAAACAAGTTTGCGATAACCGGTACTACGTGATTTCGAAACAAATTCAAATATCTATTAGCGTTTAGCGTTTCTCTAAAGAATAAAGAACCAATCATATGATTACCAACAATACCAGCCCAACAAAGGAGTTCACTATTCATGTATTACAGTTTTCAATGCATTGCCTAATTATCTTATAGCTTTGAAGGGCCATTAGAAAAGATTTAGAAAAGATTTAATCAAATGTATACATACTCATACCTTCTATAAAACTGATAAATTGTTTATGCTTCAGAATTGAATTATTCCACTTGATATGAAATGTAGCCTACACTTATGTATAGCTCATCTAAATATGTTTGTATATTGATTTAATCTGTTTGGTATGTATTGTATATTCTTGTTTAGCTTAAGTGATGAATTGTATATGCTGTAAATTGAATAGTAGTCAGTATAGCTCAACGTATGAATTGTGCATGCTGTAAATTGAATAGTAGTGTGTATGGCTCAACTGATGAATTGTTTATGTTTAATTAACCTATGTGATATGAATTGTATAATTTTGTATGGCTTAAGAAAAATATGTTTGTAAATTAAATTAATCTTTTTTACTATATACTGTATATGTCTGTATAGTTTGGCTGATGCTTTAATTTGAATATTAGTCTGAATAGCTTAACTAATAAATTGTGTAAGCTGTAAATTGAATAGTAGCCTCTATAGCTCAATTGATGAATTGTATATGCTGTAAATTGAACAGTAATCTATATAGCTCAACTGTCTACTTGATATTAATTGTAAAATTTTGCATAGCTTAACGAAAATATGCTTGTAAATTGAATTAAGCTGTTTATTATGTATTGTATATGTTTGTATATTTTGGCTGATGAATTCTATATGCTGTAAATTGGGTAGTAATCTGTATAGCTCAACTGAATAATTGTTTATGCTTGTAATTTGAAATAATTTGCATGATAAGTATTGTCAATGTTTGTATCTGAACTGATTAAATTCTTTAAGCTTTTAAATTGAATTAACTTACTTTCTTTGTATTATATTTTTATAGTTCAACTGATGAATAATCGTGTGGCTTTATAAATATAATAATCTGATTGGATATGTAGGCCTACTGTGTACTTTTAGTTGAGCCACCAATGTAGCTCAGTCGGCAGAATCGCTGATCTGCTGATCTGGAGCTGCGCTCGGGCATGGGCTGGATCCCCGTTTGGTCTAATTGGTTGGTTTCCCCCGAGGTTTTCCTCAGCCGTGGGACTGATGCCGGGTGGTATATGGCGAGTCCTCGGCCTCACTTCACTTCACCTCCGTTTGGTCTGATTACCTAGTTGGCTTTTTCCCGAGATTTTTCTCAACCATACGGCAAATGCCAGGTAATCTGTTGGCAAATCCTCGGCCTCACCTCATCTCACTACACCTCGCCAAAAAATTGTAAAAATTGAAATAAAAATTGTAAACAAATTGTATAATTGTAATTGTTGTAAAAACTTTGACTTGTTCTACATCTTAAGGCTTAATTACTAATATTAGTCTACGAAATACAATAAATGAAATGAAAAAATGAAACATACTAGCTATTGTTGACAAGATGGCAGGAAAACAGTATGTTCTGACGCACCGCGGATAAGTATTTTTTTATTTTAGTTGGTTAATTTACGACGTTTTATCAACATCTTAGGTTATTTAGCGTCTGAATGAGATGAAGGTGATGTCGGTG
Source organism: Periplaneta americana (assembly GCF_040183065.1). Lineage (NCBI taxonomy): Eukaryota > Metazoa > Arthropoda > Insecta > Blattodea > Blattidae > Periplaneta > Periplaneta americana. The sequence goes on along the minus strand of NC_091122.1, from coordinate 74,140,124 downwards.
AAATGAGTTCGGGGTCCAGCACCGAAAGTTACCCAGCATTTGCTCATATTGGGTTGAGAGAATACCCCGGAAAAACCTCAACCAGGTAACTTGCCCCGACCGGGACTCGACCCCGGGCTACCTGGTTTACGCGGTCAGACGCGCTAACCGTTACTCCACAGGTGTGGACGCGGATAAGTACATTGTTAGTTATTCTGTAATGGTGATACAAAATCTGATTTTTATTTTCACATTATGAGTTCAATAAATTAGTTTTCATGTGGTATATAAAAACATTAAAATTGTCTTATATGTTGCTAGGTACAAGGTAAAATAAAATGCCGTCCTAAAAATAGGACGCCCTACCGTGTACACTCCTGTTGTATTCTTTGCAAATACAGTATGTATAATATGGTTCCATTACATACATTTATTTCCAGTCTAACCGTGATTGAAATTCTGGGAGTTCATTGAAAATCAGAATAATAATAGCGAGAATCTGATATATTTAACCCCTCCAGAAGATTCCCATGATAGAGATAAAGACAGTGATAAATCGGACGACGAGCATGAGGCTAATTTCAATAATCTTGAATGTAACATTCTATTTAGTAAAGTGGAATTAAAAACATATGTAATGATGATATTGAAGATGACATTGTTGATTAAAGTTTGTCAGAGTCTTCTAACACAGAAGTTGCAAAAATTGATTTTGGAAGCACATTAGACAAAAATGAAGCTGGGGTTTCTCCTACAAGTTTTTGTCGTTCGAAGAGAAGGAAGATAATATATGAAAATTTCCAAAACAGCGAAGATAATTCCAGGCTAGAAGTCTATTTTACTACTACTACTGCTACTACTAATACTACAAGTACTACTACTACTACTACTACTACTACTACTACTATCAGTACCAGCGCTATAAGTAGTAATAGCAGCACCATCGGCAACAACAGCAGCAACAGCACCACCAGCTTTAGTAGCAGCCACAGCATCACTTGCGCTATCAGCAGCAGCAACAGTAGCAGCAGCAGCACCAAGAACAAAATTTGAAAGTGTTGTGATAAAAGTGAAACGACTTATTTAAAAAGTGAATTATTTGATTAAATATATAGGAAAAAGAAGCGATCGTTTGTTAGATATCAGAAAAATGTAAAACAATTTTCTACACTCTTTGAGATGAGCACATGCAAATATGTTGATAGTGGAATAGTTGACCGTAATGAATGCAGATGTCCCTTTGTTAATGGGAGTCGTGGCTTGATGAAAATAATTAAGACGTATTATAATAGAAAACATTGGAACAAGGAAACAACGATAAAAATATTGAACTTGAAGAAAGGAAACTAAAAAGGAGTAAATTGATGCACAGAGTACTAGTTTTGCACGTTATTCATTAGTTCATTACACTGAGATGAAGAATAATTTTTCCCAAGGTCAGACGAAATGGAAGAATGCCACCCACATGGTTCCATATTAGAAGCCATCCCTTATGTCGAGATGGTGCAAATAATTTCTACTTCATGACATCATTGTATCAGAAACGTTCTGCTGAGGACTAGATTATCACTTCTCCAGTCTTAAATAACTCCTAATTTTGTAGAAAACCTACTCCTTTTTGGTGTTGCAGAAGAAGAGGAAAGCATAAGAATATTTTACTCCCAGTAGATTCTTCAAGTAAGAAAGGAGCAAGCCAGTGACCAGCAAGTCCGCTGCTTCGATGACAGACAAATAAAACTCAATTTAAAAGCTACTTCATATATGGAACTGACAGACTGCACCAGCACTCCTATCATTCCCCCTCCTCTACTTGATGATATCAGTGATGATCTTTTGGTAAGTAATCAACGAATTGTCCTGCCAAGTATCAGTGTCATTCCATCGATGTAGAAACATACTGTATGTTCAAAATGTCTCCATTGTTGCAAAAGGGTCTTTGGGCACAGTTCTCGACATTGTTCAACACTTCAAACCAAACCCTCCAGAACTGCGATATTTTCCATACAAACGAAGGATAACTTTCTGCGAGATTTTGTGTCGTTTCAATTAAACTTAGTTGTTCAGAATGGTCGCAAAATACACATTCATTATATACTGCATTTCTGAAAAAAAAAAATATGACATATTCATTGTACAGTTGGAGTGTGACAAGAAAAATGTAAGTAATGACTTTAATACATTTGAGTTTCTATCTGGAGAGAACATCAAAATAATGTTGTTTCAAAATTTTGTCATAACTTTTTTATATTTTCAACCCATTCTAATATTTAGTCTATATAATGTACTTATGATAGCACTTTTTTAAACTTCATCACGGAAATGACCACCAAATGTCACCAGTGTACCCTCATCGTAATGATTCGATTAAATGTGCATGGCGAATAATATCTTTAACGCTGCACTAGATGGAAAGTCATGGGTTCAAATACCGCCAAGGCATGAGCCTTTGTCCATTGTCACTGTGGTGTCCTCCATTGTAATGGGAAGCTCATTGTGCATTCATTCAATGTTAGGATATCCTCATATGGATTGAGGCTAATTGTAATATTCACTGCGAATTGTACAACAAAGAAAAGAAAGTAAAATAAAACGAGAAGCATGTGGACTGACAGGAAGCAGGACGGAAGAGCCAATTAATCGTCTTTATATATCGTGTAAATGTTATGTTATTCTTTCATAGCACTTTTATGTTTTTAATTTCGCAAGTTCACAAATACATTATATAATACTATTTAAAGGAAGTGATATTTGAATATTTTGTATACACGTTTCACTTTAATCAAAATTCTCTTTACTCATGTTACATAAAATAGTCTGAAAAGCAGATATGAAGCTTTCAGAAATCGACCTTTAAAATTAAGACCTCCGAGAAAATAATTATGTATGTAGCAACATGAAGACCATTATAAACATGTTGCATTTTAAAGCTTTTTGTCTGAAATGGACACTATTATGAACATGCGTTCTTATGTATTTTTATCATAGTTTCTTTTAGAAAATGAATAATACCAGGGAAAACACCAACAGAAACATTGTGTGTAATTTGTCATTTTATACAGATACTCTTCAAGTAAATTTACGAGAATATATATATACGAAAGTATGAATAATAATAATAATAATAATAATAATAATAATAATAATAATAATAATAATAATAATAATAATAATAATAATATATAAAGGAAATAATAGTAAAAAATAACTGGAGACAATATTATTTAAATGTACAAAATGATAATTATAAGTAGTACCGGTAGTTAAGATATGTAAAAAATGTTAAAATGTTACATTTACACCCGAATTAATGTGAAGAATGTGCCTGTTTCTTGCGACAGAGTTTGTCAAAGTCCGATGTCACAGTCAGTTGAAGACGCATATCGTCTTCTGCATCCAAACGAGTTCGATATTATGTTTTTGTAGCCTGTACTTCGAAAAGGCCGTTTCACAGAAGTATGTAGTACCAAAAGGCAGTAAGATCAATTTAGCTTTTGATCTTAATATCGAAAGATCCTCCCCTAACTGAACCCAAAATTCGGGAAGTGGTTTGCTTTTAAATGATGCCTGACAGGCTATCCGAAACCATGTCTATAAGGACCTCATATTCTGTCGCAGTGAGGGCTGATGGTTTTGACTTCACTGAAAATGGATCTACAATCCACTCATATTTGTTTCGAATCGATTCCTGAGTTTCCCTTGGAAAGTATGAATTCATATTTTGCAGAAAATTGTCAAGGTGCTCTTTTATTATTGCTATGAATGAGTTATTCATTGTTATGTTATTTTCTTCTGTAAAGTTTGAAGTCAATGAGAAACATGTCAGATTCTTATTCTAGACTCTTTCCATGTAGAACGATATTTTTTTTTCTTCAGTGCGGCAATTTTATCATTAGCATTGAATATAGTTTTCTGTTTCCCTTGTATGGATGTGCTGAATTCGTTATTTTTTACAAAATGTGTGCTAAGTAACATAATTTGCATAACGATTCCTGATCATTCAAATAATCTGCTTGCAAACTCTTTTGATCATTTAAAACTAAAGACAACGCTTATCAAGCGACAACCATGTGTAATAAATAATTAATAACAATGACTAGTGTATACTTCCCTATCTTCACACAGAATTTTGAGTAGCCTACACTGCAAAGGTCGTGCCTTAACAAAGTTGATAATTTAGACGACGTTGTCTAGTGCATGCCTTAATAACGCTGGTATTTTTTTTTCCTTGCGAGGGCGTGTCGGTGTAGTACACAATAACTACTTGTTCAGTTTTTTAAACTTTCTTGATCCTTGTAACACCGCCAGCAACAGGACCTACCATGGGCTTTGCACCTTCTGTGCGTACATTAATGCAATTGTTCCATGGTATCGCTGAAGGATGGATAGAACAGAGAAAAATTCTCTTCGGCACCAGGACTCGAACCCGGGTTTTCAGCTCTATGTGCTGACACTTTATCCACTAAGCCACACCGAATTCCAGTTCCGATGCAAGATCGAATCCCCTCACTTTAAGTTCTATCTTTCAGTTTTCCCTTTGGTGGCCTACCCTCACATACTGTGTCACAGAATATGGACAGTGGCACAATGTCCAATGCACTATATACAGAGGTGCACTCATTACGAGTGACTAAGTGGCCGAGATCCGACGGGATGAGCGCCGTCTTGAATCACTAGGTGATTAATATTATAATATTATTATGATATACTTCGGTACATCATAATAATACCATGGTACCGATATCGAGTTTTCAATGAAGACATCTAACAGGGGAAAAAAAATTCAGAACCTCTTGTGGAGAATGGCAATGGCTTTCAGAACAAAATATCTTCATGAAAGGAATCTGAAAATTCGTACTACACATACGTCATTAGCACAGCTAATCCGGCAACGTCCGTGGATTCGTCAAGTTGTAGCAAAAATTTAGTTTCACTGATACGGGAAATTATGGTATTTTTAACATCATTTGATAGATCCTGGATCCCATTACGCACAGTGTTATTTGATAAGGGCACACTGGAGATCAAGTTTGCAGTTCTTTCGTCCAGCAATCACTTCACTACCTTCACTAATAGTGGTTTTATAAGAATTTCGGCAAAGGTGTGAGGTTTACCAGTAAGACCCAGGTCATGGCTAACCAAGTATGACGTTCCCAGTGTTTTATAGTTATTTGTCTTTACACGAGATAATTTTTTTTTCTAAACTGCATGGAGTTCGTCATATTATTTTCTTTTGATGTAGTCTGCAGTTTTATTTGTGAAGTCAGGATGAGATTCAAAATGCTGCCTAAGCTTGGCAGGGAACATAGAACTATTGGGCAAAACTTTGTTACATATCACACACTGTGGACGCCCATCAGCAAACTAGTGAATCCCATATCCAAATATGAATCACAATATGTTCGTTTTTTACTTCCTTTTCTGTACTTCTATACTAGGCATCGTAAACTCTGAAGCAGGATCATGTGTAGTATATTCTGAATTCAATCCAAAAGAATTCGCACTATTTTCTTCAAAAGTAAGGTTACAGTAGTTATTATCCCCTTTGACTGAGCACTGGTTGATGACTAATGGCTATAGTAGATCTATTATTATTGCTGCTTCTATCTAGCAAGAATAAATCAAACTACTGTCTGAGAAAGTACTTTTCGCTTCTTGTCATCCGCGGTCGGAGCCCTTAAGACTTCCTTGCGGAGCCCACTTTGGGAACCGCTGCTATAAACCAACACCGCTCTCGCCAACTATGTGTGCTCGACTTCGGGACCTGTGAAACCTTCACCGGCAGTTTTACACAAAGAAAATTATAGGCCTACATATATCTACATTATTTGATAACACCTAACCTCTTATTTCTCTTTCAGAGCTATATTTTGTAAGGAAATCAAAAGGAGAATAAATTAAAATAAGAATTTAATTTGAAATGGAATGTTATGCTACAATCAAATACAAGATTTTAGGAGAAATAGGAAGATCCCGAAAAAATTGTCATTTTCTCGTTTTACCTACCATAAGTAGGCTACCATTTCAATAAACGAGTCCACTGAATGATAAGAGAGGTCGAATAGGTACATCAAAATGCTTTTCCGTATTGGGACTGGTCTGGGCCAGATTTAAAATATTGAAATAATTATGGTTTCTCGCATACCTGTCGAGATCTTACCACAGTCTAGTATATACAGTCACGAAGCTTGAGTTTTGAGGGTGCTAGGAACAATTGACTGTGCCGGTTCTATTTCGCATTGTCTGTAATGAGGCAATATTAGCGATCCTAGTGGTTAGCAACTATCTATGGATGCATATTTATTACGTATTGAGCTTCGTGACTGTATATACTAGACTGCGATCTTACTCTTAGGATTTTTGTTTGACTTTTTCCATGCGGCATTAAATGGATGTATTCTCAAGCACAGTCTAGTATATAGTCATGAAGCTAAATACGTAGTAGGCCTAAATATGCATCCATAGATAGTTGCTAACCACTAGGATCGCTAATATCGCCTCAATGCGAAATAGTACCGGCACAGTATATTATTCCTAGCACCCTCACAACTCAAGCTTCGTGACTGTATATACTAGACTGTGTCCCAAGCCTTCACAATTAAGTACATAAATCTACAATAACTGTCAACGTACAGAACAAAATTCTTAGATTCTGTAGACATTAAATATCATTTCAAAGTATTATGCTCTTTGGATCGACTTAACCTCCTGGAGATTGCAGACCATAACTGGGTGCTTAAAAGTACCGAAGCATCTTTATCAAGACAAAAAAAAAGACAAGAAACACGCGCCCAATGCCAATAGTAGAGAAATAATTCTTTAGTTTTATGGCCGGAAATAATCGGTTCTATGTTATTTGTGGTCGATTAAACTACCATTTCTACTACAGACACATACAATTTACTACTCACAAATGCTCATTATTTAAAAATGCAGAAGGACTGTGGGTTGATAGGGAAGAATATTGTGAGAAATATGCATGTATAACTATAAACAAATTAATAAATATAATCCGGACATCTATGGTGTAGTCGTTTTATATAAGCCACAGAGTGACCTATGTTTAATTTTAAATAAAATAAATGCTAGTCTTTGTTGTCGTATTTCTGCCTACATTCGCAATAGCCCACAAGCTATGATCAATATAATTCCTCTCACTGCATTTACTATTCAGTGACCTACACACAATTTCCAATATACATAATACATCATAATTATTTAGGTAAACAAATGAAAATACATTACTACAAAAGTATGCGGGAACTACAGATAAACTATATAGTTTAGCTATCAGTAACAATTCAAATTTTACAAATGTCAAACATGACTCTTTCCTGTAGTGTTGCACACATATCAAATTCTACTTTCGCCACACTTCCTCTTGGTGTAAGCAAACAAAGTCTCTAAAATATAAATGACTCAAAGCTCTGTTTCTCTAAGAGCAAAAGACAGATGGCATTCAGAGCTGTCGCGCTGATGCTGGATATTGTGATATGGATATTCACAATACCATGAGAGTTTCATGAAACTTAAACAAGCAACCTACTTCACAAGGATAAGCAAAATACGCCTTTATTGACATTGTACCAGTACCATGACAGCTATACGAATTGCTATCTTATGAATAAAATTTTCAAGTATAAATTATTTCTCACACTGCGATTTAGACATTACGATACTACGCTTTGGCACAACATCCTGTGAACATAGAGGCCGATAGAACAATAGGGCTAAAGTTTGTTTAGCAGCGAAGTGCCTACATGATACGTGGCTTATGAAGTTATAATTCGCGAGCATGTTAGGTTTCAACTTCCCCAGACAACGTTTTCAATTTCAGCTTCGTATGGGTGAAAACGTTCATCGTGTTATAAAGTAACATAAACAAGATTTGGTGGGAAAATGTGTAAGTGTGAATGCAAGAAATTAATTTTACAGACTTAGATCTTTCGCATCGCTGTTAAGACAATTCTCTTTCTTCTCGTAATACAAATGTAAGAGGTCAGTGAACTCAGGTTAGTCTCCTTTAGGTGAACTATCTCTCACCTCCCTCTCTGCAATCTGATTGCATCGTTCAGTGGCTTGAAATTAGTGATTTTAAATTAAATTTATACGAAAACCGTTCATGCTATTGAAATACGCCAGAGAGCTAAATGATTCTTTATTAGATTTGTCCATATGGGCAAAAATCACGATCTTACTCACAATAGTTATGGCATAAGAGCGTGTTAAACACTTCGGAAAAAACTGTTCCCTAGTCAGTGGCAGCTCGTGATAATTTTAGTTGGCGGGGCGAGATATTTCACAAATTTTGCGGTATGCGTTACATATTGCACCAAGACTTTTTATTTCATTTTAGTTAATTGTTTCCAATTAAAATAATACAACTAAAACTACCAGCTACATAATAACGCAAATTCAACATTAAACTCAACAATTTGCAGAATTATTTATAAATAAGATGGCAAACTTTTCGATGACCCTATTCTTAAGTTCGGAATTTGATGGAGATACTCCTTAAGAATAGAACAGAAAGCCAACGAATTCGGGCTATCTTGATCCATGGTCATGGATGGGCAACTCGTGCTCCCAAAGTGCTAAAAAACCTTGAAAGATAGAAATGCAGACGGAGCCAGCCGCAGCAGTTACAAGTTGTTTGTAGTTTCGCTGCAAAAGCCACGGTGCGCTCTGGCAGCTTATGCAGGTGATCGTGATATCTATTCCATGATTTGAATTTCAGAATGACGCATGGTACAATAATTATGGTAATTTTAGACAGACTATACTTGAACACATAACAAAATTATATTATTTTCTAGCTTTTAAATTAGTTTAGTACTGGAAACACACACTGAATACAACCTTTTCAAGATACAACAAATATAGCTGCAACACTTATTTATTATTACACTATTTGTTAATATTTCTTATTTGAAACGTAGAACGCTAGAATTTACAAATCTTTATACATTATACATTAAAGAGTATTCCTCTGTTCTCAGAAAGGTAACAGTCTGTATTCGCAAGCAATAACAAATTCAAGGAAGTATTTTTTACATGCCACGGCAGATGAAATAAGCTTACTTCTGAGCTCTTTCTGTACTTTGAGAGCTTTTACACTTCTTTCTTGTATTAAACTCTGCCTCAAGCACATACAGTATATATGAAAGCAAAGAGTATATTTGGAAATTCCACTTAGGCAACATTACGAACATTTCGATTCCTGATTTTGCTGGAATCTGAGTGGCGTGATGTTCTGTAGATTTATTAATTCAAGCTATAAATTTTCAGGGTTTTCTACCGGCGTAAGCTAAAAAGATTTCAGAAAAATTTCGATTCGTCAATTGTCACTGTTTCTCCAAACTTAGCAGTGAATTCTGCTGTAGGTCTTGAAGCAGGGTCTTATATTTGATAAGAAGATTTTCTTATCACTCTTCAAGATAGTTTATAGTCAAAGAAAGTGAAGTTGTCTATGTTCTACATGATACTACCACATTTCAAATTTATCCATAAATGTTCTTAGCTAGTCGATTATATGTCATGCAATTCTGTAACTCGCACGCACAACTTGCTAATCATATTTGATATCAGTCTCACCATGTTGATATCTCTTTTTTACCTTTAACTGTTCTAAAGCAGATGCAGACAGTATGTCTTTACTAAAACCTTCACTGTTTATTCACTGATTATTAAGAGTAATGGCGGACAGTGAATAACCACGCGAGTGAGGCTCTTGACTAAACGGTGATTTTTAGCAGGTGAGTCTGTACACAGGCCAAATATTTTTAGCACAGTTTTATTTCTTTGTACTAAGCTTTTCATTTGTCTTTACATTTCATCAACATGTCTCCCCGTGGCCCAAAAATCGAGGAAATTGAATCTACCGTGCAACGAGTGGTGAAGGACGCGCTAAGGGACATGCTACAAGACGCGGGCATGGTACGAGTTCTCGCCGACACGATCAAGGACGCGGTGACGAGTGCAGTGGTGGTGGAACTCCAGAAAAATCTTGACTTCAACAAAGACTTAATTAGTGACTTCAAAAGTGCTCTGGAGCAAAAAGATCGTCGGATCGAGGAGCTAGAGTACAAACTGGACGATTTAGAACAATATCAGCGACGCCAGTGTCTGCGTATTTTTGGTGTAGGTGAGAACAATGGTGAGGACACCGATGTGTTAGCGATTAGTGTGGCGGAGAAGGTAGGGGTGGACTTGAGTCTGGCCGACATTGATAGAAGTCATAGAGTTGGTAGGAGAGATGAGAATCGACCCAGACCAATAATTGTGAAATTCGCTAGTTATAGGAAGAGAAGTGAGGTCTTCCGAAACAAAAGAAAATTAAAAAATTCTGGTTGGACAATTCGGGAAGACTTGACGAAAACTCGCCACAACATCTTACGCGAAGCGATTACCAAATTTGGACAAACCAACGTGTGGACTCAAGACGGCGTCATCATTGTAAAAAGCGGCGACACGAAAAGAAGGATCACCCGTATGGCTGAGATACATAATTAGTAAGTCAAGGCAACTCCTCATAAGTTGTTTGTTATATTAAGAAAGTAATAGTTTAATAATTTAATACTAATTATTTAATTATTGTAGTAATACTATATTTAGTTGCATTACATTACCTCAGTAAATTTAGTCTATTTTTAGTTAGGTTGGCACTATTGCCTATATCGTCCCGCTTTCTGTGGCATGCCCTCAGGCTGATGGCTCGTCTAGCCTCCCCGACCCTCCTCACCGTCGACAACCTGTTCCCACAACTCTATCCACTTGTCTGTCATCCTCCCCAACCCCTCTATTGTCTACCTCTCAGCTGTTAAAGCAGTCTTTCTCACCTGACCCCAAATCTTTGAAAATAGCACATTTAAACTGTCAAAGCATTACTCCTCACTTCCAGGAATTCTCTTCTATTTTCACTAATATAGATGTCCAATGTATTCTTGTTAGCGAGACGTGGCTAAAACCCTCGTTGTCTTCCTCACTCGTTCACTTAAACGGCTATACGTTATGTAGAAATGACAGATTATACAAACGAGGGGGTGGAGTTTGCGCATATATTAGGAATGATCTGCACCCTAAAATTATTCTAAAATCACAAGGCGATGCATTACGACCCGAATATTTGTTCGTAGAAATACAAGCAAGTCTTCATAAATGTCTCTTAGCAGTTATTTATAAGCCTCCCAAAGCTGGACATTTATCCGATTTAGAAAGCCCGTTAGCCGATCTTTTACCGCAATATGAACATATCTTACTTATGGGGGATTTCAATATTAATCTTCTGGCTGTCAGATCAAATGGGACTAATCAACTGCGTAATTTGTTCGAAACTTTCAATCTAACAATTCTTCCACTCAATCCTACCCACCACACACCTACTTCTGATACTTTAATTGACCTAATCATTACGAATAATTCTGATAGAATTCTAACCTCAGGACAGTTACCAGTTCCGGGAATTTCTGGTCATGATCTTATTTTTGCCGAGTACTCTCTTCAGTGCCCAAAAAATGCAGCTAAGGTAATTACTTACAGAGATCTAAAAGGCATTGACAACGACCAACTAATTTCTGACGCCCTACAAATGCCATGGCATACTATTTTTAATTTAATTACAGTTGACGAAAAAGTTGCCACCTTTAATGACATGGTAATACAATTATTCGACAAACATGCACCTTTAAAGAAGAGACGTGTCACTCACCGACCTGCCCCATGGCTGAATGACAGTATTCGTAATCTTATGACGTCACGTGACGCTGCTTTCCGGAAGTACAGACACAACAAATCTGCCGAAAACTTTAACAACTACAAAAAACTTAGAAACAAAACCACACAAAGCATTAGGAATGCTAAACGCCGTCACGCCCTGAGTCTCGTCGACCCGTCCATTCCCCCTCGGTGTCTTTGGAATAACTTACGTGATATGGGAGTAGGGAAGAAAGCATCAGAAGCTGAAGTTATAAACATACCGCTTGATAAACTCAATGAATACTTTACCTCACCTCCCACTATACGACCTGAAAAACAGTCAAAACGAAATACAATTAATACTCTCCTAGCTAATCCTCCACTTTCTCGCGAAAAATTTTTCTTCTCGCACATTACTGATTCTGAAGTAAGAAGGGCTCTTAAAAGCATTAAATCTAAAGCACAAGGCACTGATAACATAAGCATAGTCTTTATCAATAAGTTAGTCGATGTCGTGCTTCCCGTAATAACTCATATTTTCAATTCTTCAATTATCACGTCTGTTTATCCGCAACTCTGGAAAACAGCCTTGGTACGCCCACTTCCTAAAGTAAATTCACCTACTTCTGCAAAAGACTATAGGCCAATCTCCATTCTTCCCGTTTTATCTAAAGCTCTGGAACGCATCATTCATAAGCAGTTGTCAGACTACCTAATAGAATTTAATCTTTTAGACCCTTTACAATCAGGATTCAGAAATGGCCATAGCACTTCTACTGCTTTGTTGAATGTTACTGAGGACATACGCGCAGCCATGGATAAACGACAGGCTACTGTACTAGTTTTATTGGACTATAGCAAAGCCTTTGATTCTGTTGACTTCGATCTACTATTAACTAAACTACAAACGCTACACCTTTCTGATAGTGCTATCACCTGGATGTACTCCTACCTTACTGGCCGCCAGCAGCGTGTCATATCTAATAATCGTTTCTCTTCCTGGCGTACTGTAGATACAGGAGTTCCTCAGGGATCAGTATTAGGCCCCTTGCTCTTCTCTATTTATATAAATGGAATTTCCAACTCATTTAAGCACTGCAGATATCAAATATATGCAGACGACGTTCAATTGTATATTTCAGCCCGTCCCGACGCACTAAACGATAGCATTAATAGTCTGAATGAAGATCTTGATTCCATCTCTTCCTGGTCTCAACAATTTGGGCTTAACCTAAACGCATGTAAATCACAGGCTATTCTGTTCGCGAACCGTAGATTAATTCCTGAAGTCAACGACCTGAATATTCCGCCTGTGAAACTGAATAAAACAATCATCCCGTTTAGCTCTACCGTCAAAAATCTCGGAGTACATTTCGAATCTAATCTCAATTGGGATACGCATATTAAATATACATGTAAGAAGGCATTCTCTATTCTCCATTCACTAAAAAGATTGTATCATTATCCATCTAAATTAAAACAGACGCTGGTACAGACACTCATTCTACCTCACTTCGATTATTGCGACGTTTTGTTCAGTGATCTCAGGATTGATTCCGCTCAGAAACTACAGCGTGTTCATAACGCGTGCGTCCGCTTCATTTGTAATGTTCGATACTATGATCATATCTCACCTTCTTTCAAGAAGTTATCATGGCTTAGGTTACATGAGAGGAGAAATCTGCACTCACTTTCTCTCTTATATCGAATTATGCACTCTTCATCCCCCTATTATTTATTCGCTCGATTTCATACTCTCTCTCGCTATCATAATATTAATACTCGATCACAACGCGATAACACGCTAGAAATTCCACTTCACGCATCGTCTCTGTATTCCTCATCCTTCACTGTTGCTACCTCTCGTCACTGGAACTCTCTGCCGCCTGAAGTCAAGGGCTGCCGAACATTGAATTCTTTCAAATCAAAGTTAGAAAATTATCTTATGACGAGTTGCCAAACTAACTTACTATTATGACAAGTGTTGTATTGCATGTTTCCACGTTTTCACATTTTTTTTTTTTTTATGTTCTAATGAATTCAACTTCTTTTATATTTTTGTTTTCATATTTTCCGATAATGTTATATCTCTAATATGATAAGTTGAGCTATATATAATCTTAATTTTCCTTATTGTGTGTACTTAGAAATATTGTATTCACTGTATACTTTGTACTGCACTATTTTATTACTATTATTATTATTATTATTATTATTATTATCATCATCATTATTACTATTCTTATTTTATTATCATTATTATTATTATTATGAATAATTGTCTTTTTTTTTTGTATGCCTCATTTATTTTGACCTGCTGTTCACATATTATTATGCTTTTTTCTTTCTTTCTGTATGTTATATATTATGTCGGATTTCTTCTTATTTGTTGTTTATTTTTTATTATTATTATTATCTTATTCAATTTTGTGTGTCAAATTGTAGTGTAATTTGTAAATTTGTAGTGTTTTTGTAACGCAGTCTTTACTCCTGGTTGAGTGTTAGAGAAGGCCGTATGGCCTTAACTCTGCCAGGTTAAATAAATCATTATTATTATTATTATTATTATTATTATTTGCAACATAAAATGTCATGCGTAAGACAGTGTAATAGAATACAACCTTTACCTCTCTTCTTAATAAAGAAAAATTCTCTTTTTACTCGTAACTAAAGGGAAATGATCTGGGAATTATATTGTTTTTCACTTAAAACGAGCCGCCACTTACTGCAGACGCGATCGAACTTGTGTCTTGAAAGAACCGCACACAGACAGTACAGCTAGTACAGAGTTCGTTCTACCTGCATTGAGATTGTGTTGACACTTTGAGAGCACGAGTTGCCCACCCATGTCCATGGTGTTCCTGGAAATCTTTTTACCTGTTTAATGTGGTGAAACTCCGTTCTGACACAGGTGTTGTTAGTCCGATTCGAAGGGCCTTTCCCACTTCATAGAATGAACCTTCAAAGTAGTAATCCATAAAAAAAACTGAACAAATCACATACAGAGGAAATGTCTTTAAATGTATCATTTTGATAGACACTGATAGTTCAATAATAAATTTTTCTTTCGAAATTAAAGGACAGCAAATTTTTATGAAAATAGTAGCCAGATCGGTGGGGAACTTAACTCTCTATAAAGCAAATTTCTTTGGATCAGGCATATTAAAGCTGCTAATTATATGTGATTGCAGGAAACGTAATTGAATTGGTTGAAAATGATATCGCATATTTCTTTGGCATCTGCCGACAGGTTTAGTTGTCTACTGAGTTTCAGCCTTTTTCTCGAAGGAAACGAACATTCTTCTTCATCATCGACACTTATTTAATATTTATTAGTGATTTCTCTTATTTCCATTACAGCTGACTCAAGATGTTGTAATGCGTCAGATATTCTCAATCTATTTGCAGTTTGCATCTGTATTATATTGCACAGGGACATCATTTTATTTGTACTAAAATTTCTAATATTAACCTGGCTATACCTTTGGATTAAAGTTTGAGAACCGGAAACGACGTTTGCTACCCACTTCCACCACTGGAGTTCGATGATACTGATGTAAAATACAAACAAATCACTTTACTAGGTATGGGAGGGAAGAAAAGTAGTTCATCCATTTACGTAAACTAGAAAATATCGGGATTTTCAGTTTGTTAATTTTTATTATTAGTTTTTTGTTTAATCAAAATACAGTACTGTATTAACAATAAGTGTTTCTACTCACGAATTGAGCTATCCATTCGGACGTATTCATTATGCAGTGTATATTATTCTATCTACAGCACATTAGCGTACAATATAAAGAATGAAGTTAAATTGAAAATAATAATAATAATAATAATAATAATAATAATAATAATAATAATAATAATAATAATATGGCCTATGGATATTTAAATACTTTTTTAAAATTCTGGCCGTTTATTTCGATACAGGCTTCAGTTCTTTTGTGCATATTATCGCGCTACAGACTATTGTACCTAATTCCAATTATCAGTTATGGTTTCGTACTAGTAACTCATGTTGAAATAATTCTGTACCTACTCTATAAAAGAGTACCTTACGTACTGTAAATTCAATCTTCACTTCTGCCCAATCCGAAAAGATAAAATTACTCAGACATTTTATCTACTGTACGTCCAAGTGGTTATGTAGCAGGGTCGTAGAAAGGGGGGAACTCACGTGACAGTTAATTACTTAACGAGGCCCTTTTATTTAAGTTATTTTAAACCGTTGTATAATATTACGTAGACGTCCAATTCTTAACAGAAATTAATATTTTCAGAAAAGAGCTAATACAGCCCAGCCACTAATCTTTACGGGGGGGGGGGCGAATAGAAGCGAGTGGGGGAAACCGGGATGCAACGTAGGCAAACGGACGACAGTACCTGTGCGAAAACATGATTCAATATTGAAAGCTCTTTCGACACTTGAAAACGCGAACATATTTCTGGAACATACTATACTCACTAACTCAGTCCTGCTTACTATGACCGCATACCCGGCCTTGGTTCTGTGTGGAGAACGGTTGGAAGTTTACTAGTAGAGGGGGCTGGGAGTGAAGTACATTAAAAAATTCAGGTACAATAAAAATTGAAGTAAATATAAAATGATATCCCTGTATAATATATCAACATGTTTAATTAAGTCATGAAAGAAATTTAGAAAAACAAAAATTCATTATTATTCAACAATTTTTTTTTAGGCCAAAAGCTTCTCTCACTGTTATATCATTCCATTCATTTGAGTCATCTCCGTCTTCAATCCTTTCGAAACATTTCAATAGCTCCGCTTTATTTCCCTTAACGGAGGATAGCCTACAACTCGGGACTGAGAGTTCCATCGCATTGCTGAAATTTTTGGTATGCGCTTACTGCACACAGATCGCACTAGGTCACTGCGCTAGGTGAAGTGGAGAAGAATCCTATGAATCCAGTAATATTTCAAAAAAAAAAAAACTTCACTGATTTAATGCGCTTTGAACATGATTTTTTTATAACTAAATTAAGTTGGTGGGAGTAGCTGTAAACAAATTCCGCATAAGAAAATGTTTTCTGCATCAAAGTCTGGACCCCACCCTGGTTTCCACTCATTACTGCAGCACCATCATATGCTTGAGCTATGAGTTTATTTTCTAAATTGGAAGGTTGTAGACTGTGATTTAGAACAGCGGTCCTCAGCGCAGAGCATCCTGAGGCTAGCGTCCCTTACCCAGGGAAAACGCAGTGCACCATGGTGCACTCGTAACTGCTAGCGGGTATGTTCTCTACCTCTTCCTGCTGCACGACGGTGCACACGGGACGGCACCGCTTACCCTTTGCACATTTCAGCGAGTGCTGATGACCACTGTTTTAGAACCTCGCTCAGAACGTTAGCCGTGCGGTTGTTTACAGAACAAAATATATCTGCGACCAGTGTTGCCAACACATAAATTGTATCCCCGTCAGTCTAACACCTTGAAATCCGTCAAACTAAAAGAAGACCCACTCAATATATCTACTTACAAATAAAAAGCAAATTTTAACAAAACTTACTTACCAATCATGATTAAAATAACAATTCGTCAACCTCTGACTTCATTACGAGGAAATCTGATACAGGGAATTCTTTAACATGGTACGGTATAGGCAGGGCTGTTCAAATAAAAAAAATAAACAATTAAAATGACATCTGCTAAAAGAAGTAAAAAGACTATGTAAATCGTAAATTCCGTCAGAAAATCCGTCACCCGTCAAAGCCATTCTTTTCCCGTCCGCTACGTTCAAATTCCGTCAGTGTTACGGCATTTTCGTCCAGTTGACAACATTGTCTGCGACAGTTGTTTCAGTCCGTCACGCGGGTCAGCTTGGACGGGCCCCAACGAAGCATATAGTCGTAACGGTAACCACGTAACACATCGTGAATTTCCGTCGGTAGCGAATGCGACATTGCACGCCGCGCACCATGGCAGTTGAGCGCTAAAGTGATTCAAGTTGTGGGGCTCTTTGACGCGGGCCCAAACTCGCAATATTTAGTGTCATACAATTTTTTACGTTTTACTGATACACATAGCGTAATGTGATGAAATTTACTGAAACAACTATGAATCCAATACACTGTCTTGAGCAAAATTTATGTATTTTAAAGGCGAAAAAATAAATTATGGGAGACGAAATATTGGTGGGACATGGCCCCGATGGATGACCCCTAAGGATCGGCTGTCGCTGTCCCTAGTTATAACATACGCTAACCTAATATAACCTATCTCGGAAAATGAATACACATTCAGTAAAATCCTGTTCATTGCATTCGTAAGGAAGAGGCGACGAATGTGGTCTTGCATACTCCATTTTATAATACTTTCCATACACGGACTAACACAAGAAAGAAGAATTGAGTCGCCTAGAATCAAACTACACTTTATACAAAATTCTGATTTGTCAGAAAATAAGAAATACTAATGCAATTAAAGTCTACACTGTGATTTTACTACTTACTAAAGTAAAGGCAGATAAATTAGGCTGATCAGACGTACCCGGTTTTGAGTTGCTCATCCCGGGGAACAAATGTCCCCGTTTTTGTCCCCGGAAATTAATTTTGTCCCAGAAGTTTTGATTTGTTTCAATAACATTTTACACGTAAATATTTAAATATCGCGATGAAACTGCTGCGATTCATGCACGGTTTTCAGTATCAGACAGAAGAACCAGCGAGCATAATATGTGATTTCTGCACTCTTTTAGAAGAACACAGCATCTTTGTCTTAATTCGCGTTGCGCGAAAGCGTTAGAACTGCCGCAGCGTCCATTTTTAAGTAGTTAAAAAATGAGGAGTTTTGTGACAAACCAACAAGTAAAAAGTGGTATGATGTTCTTCAACACAAAAAAAAATTCCATTCCATTTGAAAATCTTCACAAAATATTGTCATTAATAATGTGTCTTTTAGTCATTAATTCATCAATTGGAAGACTTTTCTCCACAATGAATTCAATCTGGACCAATGAAAAGTCAAGAATTAAAATGGAAACAGTTTAAAAAGCTTTGTTATAAGTGAAAACAAACTTTCATTTCTCATGTGAAGAACTTATTGCGAAGCTATATGGGAATGAACAGATCCTTAAAAAGATGTAATCTTCAGACCAGTACTTTCAAAATGTGTGTGTTAGAGTTCAATGTGTACAATATTATATGAAAGACTTCAATGGATGCGTCAGTACTGAAATTGAGGAGTTACGTGTATTAATGCATTTAATTTAAAAAGTTGAGATATTCTACAAATTTAATGTGCACAGTCCTATCATTGTATCTACTGTTACATGTATTTTCTGCAACATTTGAACGGAGAGTGACTAGATAAAAGTTCGTGGTTTTTTTTTTTTTTAAATTGCCGATGTCCCCTGCTGGACCATAAAAAATCTGGTCAGCTAAGATAAATTCCATTTTGTACCTTAATCTCATATTACATAATCTAGAGAAAGTGCAGTTTGATTCTTGGTGAGTCAATTTTGCGAAACAGAAACTCTCGTTATGGGTTCCTTTCGGAGGAGAATAAAGCCAAGGTATTTTGATATAAATATTCAACACTTTCCGTTGAACAAGACGACTCTGGAAAAATTATCAGTTATTTTTCGTCAAACTAAAATTAATTTTGGTTTTTGTCGTCATCATCATCATAACCATCATCGTCATCTTTATAATAAAATTATAGTCTATTGTTCTATAGCAAAGACAACTTCACCTTAGAGATACCCACAACAAAAACGGAAAAATATATACTTACACTACAAGGTCAACAGAGATCGCCATATCTAGAGACATTCAGCTTAACGCTATATGACTGGTTTGTTTGGTCAAGATACAGTACAGGGCGGACGGGAAGTCTCTTAACACTGACTTTGAAATTATGTGGTTGTGTACAGCTTACCTTCTATGCATCCAAAGCGTCTGTGTGGGTTCCTCCATGTACGTAGCATAACCTAATGCGCCTCCATGTTCCATTGTTCATCCACGGCACAGAGTATTAGGGGTGATAATATTTGAAACACTACACAACGGCACAAGTTTTAGCTGGCGTGCTCAATCTCCCACTGGGTCGCGCATCGAGAACACTTTCCATGGCAAAAGCCTTCTTCCATCCCAAATCCCAATAA
This sequence comes from Periplaneta americana, assembly GCF_040183065.1. NCBI lineage: Eukaryota > Metazoa > Arthropoda > Insecta > Blattodea > Blattidae > Periplaneta > Periplaneta americana. The sequence goes on along the minus strand of NC_091122.1, from coordinate 74,120,327 downwards.
CGTTCCTTTTCCAAACCGAACCACAAAGTCATTCTGGATAACTTGCATTGTTCTGCCGTAGATTCGACGTTCGTGGATTCACATACAGGTCACCAAACGCTTCTTCACACTAAAAACACTCGTGTCTACCATCGCGTTACTAGCTATTATGAGCGGGTATTTTTTGCGTATTCTTTCCGCTATCACCAGCAGCGTTGCAAGATCAACCGCCCGATCGATTATCGTATTCGTATTACGTATTTCTAAAGCATTATAAAATTTTCCGAGCAGACCAATCCTCCATGTTGAATCTCAAGCGAGTGACGTGATGTGATGTGACGTGACGTCTGTGTGCCTGAAACAACAAAACGGAAAGTAAAAGATCTGACATGTGGATTCATTGAGTTTTAAGCAGTATTATTAATTTTACGTAATAAGTGGTTGTGAAGCTCCAAATTGTACAAATAGGGCTAATAAAAGCAATTAATTAATTTTCACCTAAATATTAACGCACATAGATTCTATTTTACTTTATATTTTGTATTTTAAATTAATTACGTCATAAATTTTCACTTAAGTTAATACACATAGGATTTACTTTTCTGCACCACTTCATTATGGAGAGAAGCTTTAGTCAGGATCCCATAGTCAAAAGTAAATGTATCAAAAAGTAAAATAATATCTGCTAATACGTAACTACAGTGAAAGCTTACTGAATTCCAACCTCAAACATGCATACATATCCTTACATTTGTACACGATGTCGTGTTAAAATTATTATGTCTCCGTGACAAGGGGGTCCACATCTATGGAGTAACGGTTAGCGCGTCTGGCCGCGAAACCAGGTGGCCCGGGTTCGATTCCCGTTCGGGGCAAGTTACCTGGTTGAGATTTTTTCCGGGGTTTTCTCTCAACCTAATATTAGAAAATGCTAGGCAACTATCGGTGCTGGACCCCGGACTCATTTCACCGGCATTATCACCATCTCATTCAGTCGCTAAATAACCTAAGTTGTTGATAAAGCGTCGTAAAATAACCCTGTAAAATGAAAATTCACTGTGGAATTCAAAATGGCGGGTTGTTCTCCTTGTATAATAAAGTGCTCTACGTATTTTCTTCCTTCTTTCGTTCATAGAACCAGATCTGTACAGTGTATTAAAGGGACTTCCCGTTCATACTAGTACAAAGCTACCGCAAAGAGTGAGAACGAATAACGTTACATATTTTGAACTCACGCAGATGATTGGTAATTAGCATCCACACTAAAAAGTTTAATTGTTTACAGTCGGCCTGGTTGGCATAACTGGTGTAGCGCTGGTCGTCTATGCCCGAGGTTGCGGGTTCGATCCCGGGCCAGGTCGATGGCATTTAAGTGTGTTTAAATGCGACAGGCTGACGTTAGTAGGTTTAAGGCTGGTTCACAATAAACCTGGAACGGAAACGACAACGAGAACTACAACGGAAATATTGTTAAAATAAATGTATTTAAATGTGAGCATTCACAATTAACTATCGTGAACGCTCACATTTAAATACACTTATTTTAACATTATTTCCGTTCTCGTTCTCGTTGTCGTTTCAGTTCTTGGTTTATTGTGAACTGGCATGTGAAAGAACTCCTGCGGGACAAAATTCCGGCACACCGGCGAAGCTGATATAACCTCGGCAGTTGCGAGCGTCGTTAAATAAAACATAATATTTTTAATTGTTTACATCTTTAGTGTATGCGAACAATAACGTTTACATTTCTCTGTATTTATCTTTAAAACAGTGATTTTGAGTAAAGGTCAACCCCTACGTGTAGACGAAAAGAGACACGTTTAATTAAATATCCATCTAATTTATAGACTATATTTCACATTATAATATATTGTGTGTTTTTGAACCAAGGAGTGGAAATCGTTTTGTAGATAGTACAGTTTCGTATTCCCATTGCATTTAGCCAGTTTTGAGTTTTTGAAGGCGGGACTCAAAACTGATTCTTGAACTCAGATTTACTATGGTCCATTGTGCACGCTGTATGTAGGCCTACACAGTCCAAATCCGACAGATTGCTTGAGTGGCATTCGTGAGTCACATGCTGACAGGCGAACCATCCTATTTCAGCCTTGGCTGAGCCAGGTACCTGGTAAATCTGAAAACCCGGAGCCCCAAGCCCTTCTTTATCAGCATTCGAAGCCAATTTCACCCCGCTTGCTTTTAACTATAAAGGAACATTCATAATTAAATTAAACGTAAACGTAACCTAAACATAAAAGCTAGATGCTATGTAATAGGCTATAATGGAACCGTTCATCATGGAACACGTAAACATAAACGTAAACGTTCAATTAGACATTAACATAGAAGTTTGCAAGCTTCTACGTTTGTGGTTATGCGAAACGTAAGAAATCAGCCAATCAGAACACACTGCTGTTGTTCGCAGTTGCATAATGGCGTCCTTGGATGAAATATTTTGTTTTCTCTTTGTATGGCAACCAAATCAAATCATACAAATATGCAAAGTTAAAAGATAATTTAATAATAATATGAATTGTGCACATGTTATGTTATACTTATTGACACAGCTGTGTGAGTGTTCCTTGTCTGTGTGTACAGTGCATTGCATGACATCTTTCGCACTTTTGGTCACATCGTTTACACACAAACTCGGCACTTGGTTCATAGAAACCTATAGTTCTGCACATTTTATGGTGAAGTTCACACCTGTGGAGTAACGGTTAGCGCGTCTGGCCGCGAAACCAGGTGTCCCGGGTTCAATTCCCTTTCGGGGCAAGTTACCTGGTTGAGGTTTTTTCCGGAGTTTTCCCTCAAACCAATATGAGCAAATGCTGGTTAACTTTCGGTGTTGGACCCCGGACTCATTTCATCGGCATTATCACCTTCACTTCATTCAGACGCTAAATAACCTAAGATTTTGACAAAGCGTCGTAAAATAGCCCACTAAAATAAAAAAAAAATATGGTGAAAACCATGTACGGCGAATCTGGTGACTGTATGTCTCAGCTCGAAGCCACCTCGTGTCCATTCTCGGTCGATCATCGCATCCGTCGTGTAGAAATCGTTCCATATCATTGTTTTCTTGGTCCGCAGTACCTGCAGGAGCTCCTCGTAGCTTGTCGTGGAGGGTAGTAGGAGTTTGGTCCTCAAGTCTTCTATCAGGAACGTCTCCCTCGCCATGACGTAGACTAGCTGGGATGGTGTGTACTTTGATACCTGTATGTATGTATGTATGTATGTATGTATGTATGTATGTATGTATGTATGTATGTATGTATGTATGTATGTATGTATGTATGTATGTATGTATGTATGTATTCACACTGCAATGGGTATATACCCGGTGGCAGTGGTAACTAATTACACTCAATAATGACAATAATAAACTTATTAATTAAGAATACAATTAATAATAATACTAACAATAATTTATAATAATAATAATAATAATAATAATAATAATAATAATAATAATAATAACAGGGAATATTCTAAATTAAATGAAGCACGATCACTTAAAATAACATTTAAAATAAATCTAATTTGTATCTTAAACCTAGGTTCGAACTAAAACCCTTTCAACATTACACTCATTTCGCTGTCAACTCACTCACTGCACTGGAACTACGACACATTTCACTGATTCTATCCTGATTTCACTAACATTTCAAAAACACATTTCACTGTTCAAATACTGTGCACTGCAACTATAAACTATAAAGCTTCACTGACAGGAACACGTTTCACTTACACAACACACTTCACTGACACAACATAATTCTTCACTGATATAACACTTCAATAACAAAATATCATTTACACCCTTTAAATACTGTGTATAATTACCGTCTATTAGTAAAGTCCTTAAGCCTATTTTTAAATACATTTTTGGTTGTTGGTAAAGCCTCCAGGTAAAGCATTCCAGTCCCTGATAGTACGATTGAGAAAAGAAAACTTTCCAGTGTCCGTCCTCTGTCTTCTTTCCCTCAATTTATATGAGTGGTCGTTCCTTGAAGAGTAATTTGGCGGCTGCAACCTATTTTTTATTTCTCTCCAGGCAGGCTCACCTCTGTATGTTCTGAACAGTACGCATAATCGAATTCGCGTTCTCCTGTCCGTGAGTGTGTCCCATTTTAATGGTGACCCGTTTAAGGTATCTTGCCTTCAGGTTCTCCAGTTTCTTCAGTTGTCTTTTCGTGAGGTGTTGCCAGGTTATTTCAAGCCCTATGTCGCTGCTGGTAATACTTTTGCATCAAACAGTTTCATGGCTGTCTCTAATGCTAGTTGCGGTAGGTGTTTGATGTCACTGAAGCTTCTTACAGCTGCTACAATTCTCTCCCTCATATGTAGTGTGAATGTTGTTCCTGTCACTTGGAGAGTTAGTCCCAAGTATTTATACGTGTTGTTGATTTTTAGCTTCTGTCCCTTGCACGTTATGAAATCGATTTTCGCTGCTCTGCCTCCTTTTCTGAAGATTACTAATTCAATACAGGGTAACTTATAGTCTTTTGGACAGTGGGGCTTGTTGGACACTTTGTACTGTAACCTGTTACCTCGCCACTTGAGGGCACCGCATTCTGCCAGAAGTCAATTACGGAAGTAGCCACGAGTGGAAGCTTCACAGAGAATAGAGAATCTAAAAAGAAACCATGAAATATAGAGCGTAGGTGAGTGAAAATACAATACATGTGTTTTAATGTTTACCTAAAACATCAGTTGTTATAATTGAAACACTTTTGTAATTAATAATTTTGCGGGTGTGAAAGATATCAGATGATGAATTGTAAGCTTCCACGTGAAAGCGTAACTGCTTGTGGCAATGGCATGTAAAGCTGCGGTCTTTGCAGTCGTTCGGAGAGCTGTGACATTAGTTCCTTTGTTCAGCTTCAGGTTGGGGACTGTTGGACAGTGAGTACTGCTGTGTGACTTGTATCCCATAAGTAAACACGCCATTCCGGATGCTGCTCTTGCTCCGTCTAAGGTTTCGGACAAACACAAGAACAAAGTAATAGCAACGCAACAGATAATAATGCAGCCATCACCAGTGCAAGCGCGGCCATGAAGAAGATCGATGTTTCAAATATACCAGCAGTAACTCCTTTCGAATAAGTTTCACCGATACCCCGAATTGAAAGGAACACTTCAGGGAGAAAATCTAAGTACAGAGCAGTATTGAACGCTACACCATTGTCAAAAGAGACATCCCAGAGGGCTACCACTAGGAAACGTCAACACCCAGAAGAGGAAACCAGCAGTGAAAATGACAATGACCTTGAAAGTGAGAGTGATAGTGAGGATTATAGCGGAGAGTGTGGAGGACATTACTATGACAAGAACCACAAAAATTTTCAGATGATTGGGTATTGTACCAGAAATGTAAAGGATGGTACCATGAATCATGTACTGGCGGAAGAGGGAAGAAGCGCCTCACTTGTAAAAAGTGTCTAGTGTGACAACGATATGTCAAAAAGAGTCATTCTGTATCAGTCTGTACTGATAATCTGTTTAATTATATGTTACTATGCACAAGAATGTGTCAAAAATGTTCTGTCCAACAGGTCCCACTAAAGGGTCTTTTGGACACTTTTACACTAATACAGATTTTGATTATACTCCGGAAAACTGTGTAATTTCTTGTAATAATTTCATTACAAATCTACACACAGATATATGAGAAACCACATCACCAATAGTGTCAGGGTGCATTATTACTACCTAATTCTAAAATTAATCTTGAGTAGCAAAGTGTCCAACTGACCCAGTTCTACCCTATGACTTGAGGCTTTCCCGGCGTTTGATGTAGAATAACTCTTCTCGGGTTCTCAGCCAGGTGAGTTGGAGATTTGCTTCCAAACTTTCGATGGCTAGCTCTGCCATCTTCTTCAGGGAATGAAGTGATGTGGGACCATGTCTAGCCGGTATATATGCAATAGTAGGGCAATAGGCTAATTTCAACAGAGACAGGGTCTACAGCTGAGTATAGCATGGAAACCTATCATCAATACGCTTCGACCACCAGCACACGGCAGACAGTCGGGACCAGCAACTAGCTCCTGATTGGCCACCGCTATCACCAACCAGAATGCGCCTGGCGGTCGGGACTAGGAACTAGCTCTTGATTGGCCCGCAGCGGGAAGCCCTACTATTCCATATATACCGGATAGACATGGTCCCACATCACTACATTCCCTGAAGAAGATGGCAGAGCTAGCCATCGAAAGCTAGGAAGCAAATCTCCAACTCACCTGGCTGAGAACCCGAGAAGAGTAGACATTCTATTACTAATTCAGTTTTGCTGGTGTTCAGAACCATTTCGTTTTCTTCTTCAGGCGAGCAAAATTAAAAGATAATAATATACAGTATGGGAATCAATTTCATGTGAATTAGATTTAGATTTATTTAATAATAACATATACATAAAAACATTACATTAGAGTACCCCGAAAGAGCAAAGCTCGTGTTCGGGGACAGTTCCGTTACATAAATATACATATTTTGTAGACAAAATACTTAAGAAAAAAGGTCACATAAAGACGATAATAACATTAGTAATAATAATACTAGCAATAACTGAGTGAACAAAGAGGCGATGCTGAGATTGGTGGATTAATATTAAATTATTATTAGTAGTATAATTAGTACAGTTGATATAGTAACTAAGATAAGATAGAAAAAAGTACTTAGGATACAACATAATTAGAGGAAAAAGAGCAGTTTTTGTAATTACTTCCCATCCAGTTATACCATATTAGATAATAGATTCAACTATAGCCAAATAAACCAAACGTAATACATGAGTAGGCAAGTAATGGTGAAGGTTTACAAATTTGTAAATTGTTTTACGGATCCGAATGTGAAAATAAATATATATTTACATTAATGTTATTTAAAAATTATATTAATTTACGGACATAACCTATTTTTGTAATGTTTTGCAACGATATAGTTACTTATTTGTATTATTGCGTCTATCATAAATGTCGTGGATTCAGAAAATACTTTTAATTTGTAATTTTTATTTTATAAGAAAATCCTGCATTTTATCACAGTTGATGTTTGTCAGTCAAGAATGAAACTGTAATAAGAACGATACAAATAGCCGTTTTGAATCACAATCCACTTGTTCTCTTTTCTGATTGGTTAATACTTACAATTGCTTCTTCCATTGTAAATATCTACGTCCCAGTAATTTTACGCGTTTAAGTTTTTTGTTCTTACGTTTAAGTTTAATTTTCACTGGGAATAGGCCTTAACAAATAATACAAGAAATGAAAGGAAGCTGGAAAGTGTTTTCGGAAAGAAACAATAAAATGAGATTCCCCGAGAAAATCCCCCTACAACCTCTGTTTTATTCACTACAAATTCCATCACGACTTGCGCCGGGGCATCCAACCCGGTCTTCCTGACTGGAAGAACAGAGCGCTAAGACTTAAGACACAGACGCTCATATGAAGAAAGCCAGTGGGATTTGATGCATTTCACACTCCACGAAGGAATGACAAGTTCGTACGTTTACTCGACGTCACAGCCAAATTGGGAAATCCAGCAAGAACCTACGCATGGAGTTTTATGAAACAGTATGGCTACTTTTCATGTTGCTGCTTTCGGTCATATCCATCTTTTGTGTAAACGCAAGTGTGTGGACTAGAATATGGCAAACATTTTCTTTGAACTAATTGATGACTATGTATATGAAAATATCATTCTATCGAATGTGAAAAAATGTTACAACTTTTTAAAATTACCTAACAATTTTTAATTATTCACAGTGTTTAATATTGATACTTAAAAATTACTAGGTTACACTTGTGTGACTAGTTTCGACATGATCTCTGCCATTCTGAAGGAGGTTGTGTATTTTACACTGAAAATTGTGATCAGTCTTAATTAGTAGGTTTAATGTTGTTTTCTTCCTGTTGCATGACGTGCTACTTGTAAGTAGATCTGATTTATATTCATCAGTTAGGATAAGTGAAGATATTAACGCCATCAATTAAAAAAATGGCTTAAAACTGATCAGAAATACGGAAAATAATATTGATTTTTTAGATATTGACCATTTGTAGTCTCTCCTGTGGAAGGTACGTTTCAAAAGCTGTAATTGTGACAAAATTTTACAAGAATACACGTAAATAAAAATATGAAACGTACTGACGCTATTACCTGCAGTGAAGGTAATAACGCCAATTATCTTTCTAGAACAAAAACATATTTCGCGAGCTTGGTTTGACAAGGTTCTAACTGATAAAATCAGTGAAATTGAGATTGTGTACTCATAACCTTTCATTCAATCAGATCTTTATAGGAAACTGACTTTTATTGTTATCTGTTGACAAACAAAGGAATTAATACTGTGCCATAGTTCTATCTGCAATGAAATGGGTTATTTTTTTTAATTTGACAAGGTTGTAACTACAAAACCATAGCTCATGCTTTTGTTCTGCAGTGTTGGCGGTTTAAAAGAGCATTCCTGTTACTGAAACGTTCTTGGTTATCTACTCATTGTTGGATACTCGTATAAATAATTTTTCCTGAAGTGACTTTATTTATGTTCTGTTAGATTGAATCTTATAATACAGTCATGAGTGAAAATAAATCCGAGCAAGGTATTTTCTGGAACAGTGATTCAGATGATTTCGTCCCACCTACTTCTACCGAGACCAACCAGTAGTGATGAAAATACTGCTAAGTAATAAATTGAATTATTTCTGTAACTACAGTGTATCCAAAAAATCGAACCAGTTAACAATATTCGCAAGAATTAAATTTGTATGAGTGTTATAGTTATCCATTAGACATCGTTGTCACATACCACATTCCGGAGTTAGTTTTAGTTTAGAGTAACCTTAATTATGAGCCCTTTTTTACCATATCACATAATATTATAATGATGTTATTTAAAATTTTGTATACACAGTGAGCTCAATTAATTAGTTTTATTATTATTTTCTGTTACTGTTATAAATGTGTTACTTCTTGACTAACAGGAATATACAATTCAGGAAGTCTGTGGGCCTATAAAGTAAGTAACTTATAATGCTGTATTAAATATTAGAGGAAGAAAGTAAAAAAGACATCATGACGTAAAAAAAACTAAAATTTCCTACATTATGTGAAGATCTATTCCTCAACCATCGAAAGTGAATATTTATTGTGTGACAGGAACAGCAGAATATAAAAGTAACATTACAACAAACAGTTTTAAAACGGATGTTGATGAAAATGAAGTAGAAAAAAGGAGTACGGTTGGAATTGAAACTAATACAAATCGTGAATTACCGGTACTTCAAAATACACCAAAGAAGAAAAATGTACGGAAGGTTATGGCCAAACCAGTATCGTGGAAATGTAATATGCGGAAGAAAGCACATCAGGAAGGTGAGGTGTAGACTATGTGAATCGTAGAGAAGAGGAAAATCTGTTTCATTAGAAACTGTAAATATACAAAAAATGTCAGGCAATATGGAAATATAAACGTAGCCAAAAAAACTCACATAGAACAAGTAGAGCCTCATAGAACTTATTATTTTCTGCAGTCCGCTACTTTCCAATAGATCTAACAAGACTGTTAAATCAGGTGAACAGTCGTAACTCTTGAATAATTTCAAGGGAAAAATTGTTCCGGGGCCGGGTATCGATCTCGGGACCTCTGGTTGAACGTACCAGCGCTCTTTCCAACTGAGCTACCCGGGAACTCCACCCGACACCGTCTCAACTTTTCCCTTTATACCCACACAACTCTTATCGGGCAACACAAATGAGAGCAGAAGATATCAAGGATTTTTCAGCAACTGTAACGCTATTAAATTAGGGCCTACAAGACTGTTCTATTCTCGTAACTAGCTACTGTGAAATTCACAAAAACAAATACAAATTAACCCATGAGACAGATGAACAAAAGAAGTTGCTAATATCAATTTTAATGAACACAGAGGAGTGTTGAAGCCTGTTCCACAGGATCAATACGTATTTTGAATATCAAAGCAAAAATCCAAAATAAGAGGATTGAACTCTCAGATTTGAAAAAGGACATCAAAGCAGCTATCCCTTTCATGGCTCTGCAAGACAAGTTAGTACTCAGCAACCCACTTAGTATAGACTAAATACATTTTTGTTTGAAATAGTGTCACAATCCAATATTACTTTATAGTTGATACCATAATGTTCTTTTTTCGACATAGATTTACGATGTTTTAATTTTTTGTCCCTATAATCTGGAGTTGTAACTAACACATTTATTGAATGGCGATTAAAAAGTTAGTTTGACAAGGTTCTATGTGCACTTACACCTTTGTAACTTTCCGGAAGCGTCAAATTTAAAATGACAAGGTTCTAACTGCATTTTCGCTACCTCATTTTATACGATTTAAAAAGAAATTTTTTAAAGAAAACTCATTAAAACTACTTTCCATTGATATCTAAGAAGGTATATAAAATTATTTCGAAAAATATTCATAAATAAAAAAGTTATAGTATAATGAAACTTCAAAATCAATTTTATCAGAATAATGGTTTTTGCAGTTAGAACCTTGTCAATCCAAGCTAGCGATTTATAAGCAAAACAGATAAATGTAAAGTTATGTTACAGAATTAAACACTATAAATGATTACAGACAACAAAAAAGTCTCAATACTTTTTACCACATAACTTAAAAGAAATTCAATCAAGGTCACTGTCATTGAATGGTGCACAACCGTCTTCAAGTGGTGAAGAGTCCAGTTTCCTTTGTGTTACTCATGTCGCAGATGAGGCAAGTATCCATTATTAAATAAACGCATCATCATTCAATAATCATTGTGATATCTTCTGATTCAATGTAAAACAAAAGTCTACTTGATATTATTCTGTTGATCATAATGAAGTTGGTCTAGAAACAAAGGAACTAATGGTACGATATTAATTTGTTTATGATAACAATAGAATGGTATAGATTATCTGGAATCAAGAAAAATCGGCTCATTCGTTCTGAATAATGAGTGATTATGAAGAAAGTATCCCTTCAGATATTGAAGTAGCAGCTGCAACAGTTGTTGCATCGCTTTTGCCTAGTAAATCGAGGGTAAAGTGTGAAGTGGCATATGAGCGCTATGTGAAATGGTGCAAAGTTAAGAGAGTGAGTAATATCATACATGAGAAAGCTTTGCTTGCATATCTGGAGAATTTATCAAAATATTACATACTTTCGTCTCTGTGGGCATATTATTCTGTGCTGCGAAGTGTTATAATTGGCCTTATCTATAGGTTAATAAATTTTTCAGGAGTAGCTTTGAACGTTAAGCATGACGTGTAAATATATTAATTAATTACCGCATTGAGTGAGGTAATGAATTCCATACCACATTCAGTGCGGTAATCATTTACATATCGCACTCAGTGCGGTAATGAATGGCATTACCGAGGTGATATGACGATGAATATTAATTCAACGCGGATAAAGTAGAAGATATTAAGCTTTTACTTACTTCCTTACTTACTTATTGGCTTTTAAGGAACCCGGAGGTTCATTGCCGCCCTCACATAAGCACGCCATTGATCCCTATCCTGAGCAAGATTAATCCAGTCTCTACCACCATATCCCACCTCCCTCAAATCTATTTTAATATTATCATCCCATCTAAGTCTCGGCCTCCCCAAAGGTCTTTTTCCCTCCGGCCTCCCAACTAACACTCTATATGCATTTCTGGATTCACCCATACGAGCTACATGCCCTGCCAATCTCAAACATCTGGATTTCATGTTCCTAATTATGTCAGGTGAAGTATACAATGCGTGCAGCTCTGCGTTGTGTAACTTTCTCCATTCTCCTGTTACTTCATCCCTCTTAGCCCCAAATATTTTCCTAAGAACCTTATTCTCAAACACCCTTAATCTCTCTTCCTCTCTCAAAGTGAGAGTCCAAGTTTGACAACCATAAAGAACAACCGGTAATATAACTGTTTTATAAATTCTAACTTTCAGATTTTTTGACAGCAGTCTAGATGACAAAAGCTTCTCAACCGAATAATAACAGACATTTCCCATATTTATTCTGCGTTTAATTTCCTCCCCAGTGTCATTTATATTTGTTACTGTTGCTCCAAGATATTTGAATTTTTCCACCTCTTCGAAGGATAAATCTCCAATTTTTATAGTTCCATTTCGTACAATATTCTGGTCACGAGACATAATCATATACTTAGTCTTTTCCGGATTTACTTCCAACCCTATCGCTTTACTTGCTTCAAGTAGAATTTCCGCGTTTTCCCTAATCGTTTGTGGATTTTCTGCTAACATATTCACGTCATCCGCATAGACAAGAAGCTGATGTAACCCGTTCAATTCCAAACCCTCTGTGTTATCCTGAACTTTCCTAATGCCATATTCTAGAGCGAAGTTAAAAAGTAAAGGTGATAGTGCATTTCCCTGCTTTGGCCCGCAGTGAATTGGAAAAGCATCAGATAGAAATTGGCCTATACGGACTTTATTCTAAACAGTTAGGCAGACTTCTCTAGGAACATGACTACGACATCCCTTACCGCTCAAACAACCATGGAACAAAATCCAGGAATTCGGAGGAATCAAACTACCACATCGGACTTTTAACTTTCACCTTGCACTTTTCGATTACTATCTGTTTCGATCCATGTTCCACTTTCAGTGTGGAACAAACTTCCAGAACTTGAATGCCGTTGAAATAATTCTCACCGAATTCTTTGCATCAGAACCACAAAAACCATCGTTGGTAGGTGGCCTATGGCCATAGAATTTAATGGTCTTTACTTTTAAGTTTATATTAATTTCTTGTCATAATACACTCCAACTAAAATTTTCTCAAAAACTGACATTATTTTATAACACAGTATCTGTATTTTTCCATTCACTTCAACATCTGTGTTGTCGTGATATGAAATATAATTTAGTATTTGATTAAATCATCTCATACTGTCTTTTAAAATCCACATGTTTATAAGTGAATTTATTTTATGTTCATAAAGTGAATTGAACACAAGAACTTTGGATCTACTGTTGGTCGGCTTAACACTAAACTATGCATGAAGACTCTGTGTTATTTTATATGGAGTACCTATACTGTGATGATCGACATTAAATAAATACCTTCATGTGTATATATTGTTATTCCAAGAAAAAAAAAACGAAGTAAATGTACCTAAGATACAATTTATAGAACATCAGAAAAAATATACAGTAAAATTTCTTTTATACGTTTAGCATGATGCGTTTCTCATAAACACTTTTTTTTTCTAAGGCCCCAATAAAATTCCTATACTTTTCGAGTTAACTTATTTTGAATATACGTTTTTGTTTACTCATTTTTCACACTTATACGGCCTATTTTAAATCCCAGAAAATAGGAAATATACAGTGAAAATGAGATTCAAATTGTTCGGTCATTCGAAAGGATGAATGAAAGAAGAATAACAAGAAGGGCATTGGACATGAAAGTCCAAGAACATTAGGAAGACACCGGACTAGATGATTAGGTCAAGTACGCATAGATTTGTGAACGAGGCTATGTTCTGAGATGACCTACAACTGAGCGGAACGTCTACGGATGATGATGATGATGATGACGACGACGATGACGACGACGACGACGACGATGACGACGACGACGACGATGATGATGATGATGATGATGATGATGATGATGATGATGATGATGTCAATAACGTAAAATTTGCTGGATTGGAGTTTAGAAATGTAATTTATATCAGCCAACTTCGGCCCTAAACAACAAAGATTTCTTACATAATCTCACATTTTTTAAGAATATGTGTTATCAATTTGAGTACTGTATTATAGACTCAAAGTTAGCATGACTTTGAAGTTCTAAATGTCACTTGCGAAATTTTTACTACATTGACTTAACTCGTCTTTCCCGTATAATCCTTAAATGTTATTTAAAATGTTTTTCAATGTAATTTCAGTTGTAGCTACGTTTTTCTCACTTAAGGGGATACGGAATGCCCTATCCCTACAATGTTAAATTATGAATATATCATGTACCACTCTCAGTAACTATCCATGACAGGCATATGAAATTTTTGTGTGTTGTAAATACGTACATATCTTAGGTATCTACTGATGGTCATATATTTAAAATTGGGCTTCAGGTTTATTAAATTCATATTTTTTACTTTGTTAACTTTTTTCTCTACATTTTACAACATATAATTCTCATTAAAATCACAACAAAATTTAAATCAATTAATTTGAGACCTTCAGCACATGTATAACATAATGATAAACAAACTGTGAAAGTTTCAATCTCCTACATGCAATGGAAGCTGAGAAAAGGTACATTAAGTAATTAAAAAATGAACTTACAGAAAACAGCATCCGAAGTTAGACTATCAATATAAACCTGCCCCATAGCTAGGTTCATCTTCCTCGTCTTCATACTGGTCCAACAATCTTCTTTTGGCAGCCCTTTTTTTGTTGTCTGGCTTCCTTGGATAAATTCTGGAACTTGTGTTCAGCATTTCTGAGTCTTTCCTTGTCAGGTCGCAGCATAGCCTCAACAGTTTGACACCCGGCACTCAATCCCAAATTTTCTAATACTCTGCACTTTGTTATATTGCCGTTATTGAAAGTGCTAACAGCATCAAATACACCAAAATGTAATGTTTTTATTCCTACAAAGACTGTCTTTGGAATTCTATTCCAAATTACACTATTTACACACTCATTAGGATTCTGAGTTTGGCCATGCATATATTTTTTCAGGAGATTGGGGTCTGCTAAATCTCTGAAAACTGGCTTTATTACTTCCATTACAGCAGGAGGTAGACTGTGTGGATGGTTGTATTTTTTTCCTGTTACCAAACCACTGTTGTATTTACACCAGCTTTCAGGACCAGCTGGACACAATCCATGATTGGGATTGTCATTCGATGAAAGTGTATGAAAATACAGAGCCCACACTGCTTTTCTCATAGCCTCCACATTCTCCAAGTTCTGCTTGATTGCTAGGCCATAGCAATCTTGAAGGTGGTCTATAGCCGAGTCGGTCAATCTGTTTTTTCCACTGATTGGTTTGTTATCACTCAATTTCTGTCCCCTCATACTTGCCTTCAGACATCTCAATCGTGACCCCATCCTCTTATGTACATGGCCTACACACTCCAATTTATTAATATTTACAGTATCTCCATATGGTTTCAGTGTATTTACATCATTATAGGCCTTGCTATCCCCATCTCCTAGGTAATTTATGTATCTAACATTATGCCATTTGATGGAACGCTGAAAAATTTCTCTCACTCCTAATACCTCCATCCCTCCACTTGATCCCCCATAGTTAGCAATGCAGTCTTCTTCATGTTCATTTTTTAGTCTCTGTGGGCATCTACAGTATTTGGACATTATATGTACATCTAACACTTTCCCAGTATCAATGCTAGTGGCCGTTACAACACCATTTTGGGAAGTATGTCCTCTCTTGTGCCATGTGCCATCGAAGGCCACACTGAGGTCACGAGGGTTATCACAGTTGTTTTCTATAACTGCTTCTTCAACTGCATCTTTCATTGATTCTAATGCAACATCTTCTGCAGCTGAACCTATTGCATAATTGTACTCTTCAAATTTTGAAGGTGGAGAAGGCAAATTTAAAACCCCACACAGCAAATCTCCAGCTGACTTTCCTTTTCCAATTGAGCGAAGGCCATATACTAATCTGATATTTACACTATACAAGTTCTTTTGTTTATCTCCAATATTTACACTTACAGATGATGAATTAGAAAATTTTATTGAATATTTACAGTATTTACAAATCATTTCCAGCTCTGCTGCAATGCCAATATGTCTATTTACAATTATTTCTAGGCCACTGTTCTTGCACTATTTACATAACACATGCTGACTTATAATTGAAGATAAAATCGATAAATCAATTATTTCATTACTTTCATTACCTCTATTTACACTGCTGTATACTTCTTCTAAATTCCCTAACTTCTTCTGTGAAGAACTAATACATCTAGGCCTAAAAGTATCACTACCACTAGGTGCATTAGTAAGGTTAGGTAACACTGGATCCACGTGTGATTGTATTGTAGGCTTCACCACATCTTTATGAATTAAATTATTTAATTTCACTCTTTTCTGCCAACACACACGCTTTTTAAAAACTCTTTTCTCACCTCTAGGCATCTTGAAAACTACGTCGAAAATAACACAACACCTACAAACACACAGAACGAAACTTGAAAACGTAAACAAACCAGTCACTTGGAGGGAAAAAGAATCAAGGAGCCAAAGACATACGATCTAGGAGGCCATACATCAGGTTAGCCAATAGTTAATATATCCTTTTTGAAGTTAAAACTTTCCCACAGACGCGCTATATTTGAATTACTTACTTTGAAACGATTACTCTGAGTCAAGCGATGACAGATAACAGGTCAGCCATGATGGCTTTCAGCAGACGACATTCCATGCATCGATTTTTTTTTAAAAATAATGAAAAATACTTCCACTTACAATATAACCATAATTTATATGTCATTTTGAAGATAAAACTTCAAAGTTAATTTTAAATGCAAAAAATAAAAAACCGTTTTTTGACCCAAAATCTCATTCCGTATCCCCTTAAGCATTATTTCCTTTAGACTCCATAAAAAGTGTAAATGAAATTTAGTGTATGTAGAGCCGCTGGAGAAAAGTAACATATAACAGGATCTTTTAACGTAGGGCAGTTCAGAGCTCTGGACGTCACACTAACAGTTCAAGCGATTTTAACCAACACCAAGCGTCGAAAAAGCTGTGTAGGCTACTACTTTATCTCAAAGAGGGAAACATTTCATGCAGAGGATATTGGAAAATAAACCGGTTTTTACAACTTTTCTACTCTACTCCTATTATAAAAACACATTTAACACCATTATTTTGCAGACAAACTCGATGCGACGTAGTCGTGAGATGGGAACACACACATAACATCTGTGAAGTTCATAACTGCTGAATATGAACTGCATAACAAGAAATTATAAAGTAAATGGGTCCACTTCACATGTCACGCTCTAGGTTAATGGCGTGCATACCCGTGCCTGTCCCCGTGTATTAATCAGCGCTTTATGAACCTCACCTGTATAATATTCAGATCTGAGACAATTTTACAACTGCTTTGAATAACCCATGACAATTTTAGTGCTACAGTACTTTTATTAAGTTAGCGAATAATAACCAAACTCGTATCAAGTTTAGTCCAAGTCGTAAATTCTCTTGCTTATTCTTGTGTTACCATGTTAAAAATCTGGCGGAGTAGGTTTTGAAGAAATAGGCTACACAAAGACGTTTTGAGTATCACAGATTAAAAGTTACATTGCCACGGTGTGTTTCATGTTTACTTCAATCAAAATTGTTTGTATTCCAGCATTTCTTAAGAGAGATATGCATTGATAATTAAAATTGCCTATTATTTGATAACATATTGTTCTGTTCTATTAGAGTAGTACACACTACACAGTATAGGCCTACATGACTAGTAATCTGCCTTCATGTTGTTATGGAGTAATAATAATAATAATAATAATAATAATAATAATAATAATAATAATAATAATAATAATAATAATAATATCTGTCTATAATGGGTTAGAGAACACTTCGGGAATACAGGGAAAGAGAGAGCAGATGGATTGGGAAAACTGGTTGGTAATTCAAAACTCCAAATTTTTTACGCATTAAGTTCCTTCCCGTTAAAAAATGGAATCAAAATTGGCGAGAGAGTAAGAATAGAAGTATTGCAAGAAGTCTCTTTTTTCCCAATAGTTCAAAATAGATCATCTTCTAAGTACAGTCAACTCTGGATATAGTGAACTCGGTTATAGTGAACATTCGGCTATAGTGAACCTAAATCGCATACATTAAAAAGTACATTAATATTTCCGTTTATAGTGAACCCTCGCTTCGATTATAGTGAACCTTAAAAATTGAAGTTACAAGAGTTGTATCCTGACAAATTCTTATTTGAAATCAGACTTCTTGTATAAAATTGAAAGACTGTGTTGAGAACAACATTCTAAGTTTCTTAGTCCTTTAGTCAAAGGACAAAAGTAGGATTAGTGATTCCTAGACAATGAGCTGTACTGTAAATCCAGGCAACGCGTGACGACCTTGCCTCACTCCACCGTCGGAGGGTTGCCATTCTGTTCTCAGACACACTACTCTACTATTATTTCTAATCCTACACCATTAGAAACATTTCCATTATGAGGATAGTATCGAAACAACGGAAAAAGAAATTGGCTTCTTTTATTAAAAGGGGACGGACATTATGTCCAGAGCATAAATGAAGATAAAATTGCGATGGCTTTCAAACTCCATCAACCCCTTCCCAGTTTCTATTAAGTGATCCGGGAAATTCCAAGGCTGAGTACACAGTCACACCATAACAATATTTGTCCAGCGTTTGTCATTTCTACCTAATCAGCCTATTTCTTGTGTTCGAACAGTGAATGTACTGTATAAATATGTCGAAGCGTGAAGTGTTTTCTTTGGAAGATAAGGCGAATAATATAAGTGACATTGAACGTGGTCTCTCGTATAGTTTAAGTAAATCAACTGTGAGTAACAGTATACAGTGTAATCCATTTCACACAAATGAAATATTTTAAATACTGTATAGGCCTAATACTTTATTTTCTTGTTCACAATTTCATTCATTCCTGTCATTTAAGGTTAGTGGAGAGACACGTCGGATTTAGTGAACCTCGGATATAGTGAACGAAATATGCAATTCCGCAGAGGTTCACTGTTGACTGTACCTAACAACCAATTTTAGCTTCATACAATTTTCGACGAGACATGGAAAATTTGGCAAATATCTTCAGAGATTTCACATTTTAAATAATGTAATTGTAAATATGGAGAAAGCAATCAGTCTGTCAGGCATCTTTTGTTCAACTGTCTTTTGTTCTTCTATGAGAGGTAAGTATTGACTTCATACTTAAATAAGATCAACTCTGACTATTCAGCGCCACTTAACAGTATATTTATAATTAAGCATAGCTGTAGACATTTTTCATCTTTTTAAATATTGTATTTGCTAAATAATTGTAATGTACCGGTACTAAACCAATAACATACGAGGGTTGTAAATAAATTAGTGGCAACATAGACAGTACGAACGTATTATTGAACTTACATGGAAAATAAATTTATAACCCGTTAATATAATAACCAGCGTGTTCCTGTATCTTTTGCCAATGCCTTGGTAACCGTTGGATGTCGTTAGGTTGTTTCTGTTGATCTCTCTGATGAACTGCCCTACTGCATGAAGCACTGATGCAATATCTGGAAACATGTTGCCTCTCAGTGATTTTTTCAACCGTGGAAACAGTCGTAGTCACAAGGACTCATGTCAGGGGAATACGAAGGATGTTCCAATACTTCCCAATTCCATCTCTCTAGCTTCAGGCACTGCTTCTGCACTGTCCACGAGCATTACCTTGCAAGATGAAAGGTGGATAGTCTCTCAGGAAATGTGGAAGTTTGCGCTGCATAGCTGGACGTAGGTTGCGTTCGAGAAATTGTTGGTAGTACGCGGCATTGACATTTTCTCCTTGAGGTACGGCATGGCTAATGACAACACCTTCATAGTCGTATGCCACTATCAGCATAACTTTCACCCTAGAGGGTTTTTTTATTTTAGTAGTTTATTTCACGACGCTTTATCAACATTTTAGGTTATTTAGGTCTGAATGAGATGAAGGTGATAATGCCGGTGAAATGAGTCCGGGGTCCAGCACCGAAAGGTACCCAGCATTTGCTCATATTGGGTTGAGGGAAAACCCCGGAAAAAACCTCAACCAGGAAACTTTCCCCGACAGGGAATCGAACCCGGGCCACCTGGTTTCGCGGCCAGACGCGCTAACCGTTACTCCACAGGTGTGGGCCTTAGAGGGTTCATATCGCACATTTTTTGGACGTTATAATACTTTGTGGTGCCATACATTAGACAGACGCTTTAGTTCAGGCTCGTATATCCGTGACCACGTCTCGCCAATGGCAACAATACGTTGCAGGAATACGTCCCCTTCGTTGTGGTACCTCCGTAGTGGAGTTGTGCTATTGCATATCGGTGCCACTTTTGTGCTTCTGTCAGATTATCAGGAACCCAGCGTGCTTGCTGTAATTTTTTCCCATTTGGAGATTTGTCTTCAAGATGTTCTACACAGTTTAATGACTAAGTCCAACCTTGATGGATAATTCTCATGCAGTTGAACGATGGTCAACAGCAAAGAGATCTCGCATCAACTCCACTGGTTCGTCACAAATGGACGAGCGGCCTGTGCGATCTACAAGTGCCGTCTCATTCCGATCCGTACGAAGTGCAGAGACGCAATTTGCAACCGTCTGCTATTATAGAGCATCGTTGCCCCAAGCTTCAAGTAACCCTATACGGCACTGGGGTGTATTTCTACCACGGGCTATCTCGATTTTTATCTACGATTGCGGATCAAGTAAACATGATTTACTGCTCTACATTTAACTACGCACAATAACAACATCTATTTTCAGAGAAACCGATTTTATCATTCAATACATCGACAATATCTCCAATTGCGATCACCAGTTGTCTCGTATCGCATGCTAATGCGCATGACCTATTCCCAGCAGTGTTTCCACTACTTTATATTTACAACCCATGTATATACCCTAAATTGTTAAAGTTACAACCATAATATACGTAAGGATTAAATAGGGTTCTGTATATACGGGTAGTCGGCCTCGGTAGCGTACTTGGTATAGCGCTGGCCATCTATCCTTCTATGCTTGAGGTTGCGGGTTTAATCCCGGTCCAGGTCGATGGCATTTAAGTGTGTTTATATGCGACAGATTCATATCAGTAGGTTTACTGGCATGTGAAAGAACTCCTGCGGGACAAAATTCCGGCACACATGCGACGTTGATATAACCTCTGCAGTTGCGAGAGTCGTTAAGCAAACCATAATTTTGTATCGAATATTCAATAATAGTAATAACATTATTATAAAAATAAATTATATTACAATAATGTTATAATAAATAATAACTATACCCCATTATCTCCTGGCAGAGTTGTCACATAAATGGTGCGTTGTTGGTATCACTTGTGCGGTTCAGACTTATCTTCGGACAGTTGATTAAACAACAAAATAATAAGCGTGTAGATTAAAATGTAAAATTTTGAAAATAACATATTTTATACTTTCGGAGAAATAATCACTTAAATTCAGCATTTCGCACTATAAAAATACCTAGAGTACCTTAACCCCTTAACGCCTTCTTCTAGTTTCTTTCATGTTGTCATAGACGTACCAGTTTACGAATTAATGCGTACGACTTGCGTGGAGAACTTTACGTTAAGCAGTAAAGGCTGGTCACAATAAATAGGGAACGGAAACGACAACGAGAACAAGAACGGGAATATTGTTAAAATAAATGTATTTAAATGTGAGCATTCACAATTAACACAATTGTGAATGCTCACATTTAAATACATTTATTTTAACATTATTTTCGTTCTCGTTCTCGTTGACTTTTCCGTTCCAGGCTTTTATTCTGTATCAACCTTAAGTATGAATACGGTTTCGGCAGATTACCTGGTTGGTTTCCTTCCTGAGATTTATCTCACCTGTAAGGCGAATGTCAGGTTATTCCATTGTAATCCCTGTAACTCTTCTGTTATTAAATAATGTAATAAAATATTTCTATAATGTCCTGTTTTCTAATGCATTACTAACGTCCTTCCACCTCTACATGTTTCCTCTACCCAAACTTTGGCTTCCAAATTATTGTTCTGCTGAACCTCTGGAGATGATTGAGTCTTGACAGGTGCTTCCTCATTTCATTTCAGTTGTTGAGCGTGTGCTCCTCTATCGTTCAAGCCTTCTTAACTTCTCCATGTTGTTAATCTCGTTAATGTGTTGTGTGGAATAGTCTTTTCTACTTTCTGCTTAAACAGTCGCAACATTTTACTCCTTTTGAATAGAATATCAATTTGATTTTTCTCCTCTGTATTTTAAGAATATGTAAAATTAGTTTCCAAGTTTTGTATAATTTGAACCCATTGACATGACCTAACGTATTGGAACATAATCCATTCAATGTACATAAGTTAATTTCTACTCCAACCTTAGTATCGGCAACATCGTGCAGCCTATCCATTTTGAGAAAATTTATTCTCCCCGATCTCGTGCGTTTGGAAACTTTCTATGTTGACGGCGCTGACAAAAAGAATTAGTTTTACGTACCGTAACCGACATTCTCTACTTTTCTGCATCACCTTGTTTTATTGTGGTTTGTCACTCCATAATGTATATTTGAAGCTGTGACGCTATGTCATTCGCTTCCAGGACGATACGTCCGCAGCAGTACGTCCATCAGACAATTTGTCATCTATCTTACGTCCACAGCTATTTTGCCCAAGGAAATTAGTCCAGCAAACATTTCGTCCACCAAAAAAATTGTCCATTAATATTTCGGTCAAGAATTATTGTGTCTATAATTTTTTTCCCATTTTTCTTTGTCCAGTAGATTCTGTGCCAACTAAACATTTTGTCCATTTTTGGGTAAGAAGTACTCTTGCAATATTCACTTTAAATGGATTGCTATGGAAATGTATTTAATTATTTTGTAGCATAATAATGTTAATTTTTATGGAAATATGTAGTTCATTGGTTCATATTAAATTTTGAAGTAATGGCTTATATGATGACAACTGTAAGAGGGCGGGACATACTAGTCCACAACAATTATATTTATTATTATTATTATTATTATTATTATTATTATAGTAGTGGTAGTGGTATATAACGACGCTGTATCAACTACGAGGTTATTTAGCGTCGATGGGATTGGTGATCGCGAGATTGTATTTGGCGAGATGAGGCCGAGGATTCGCCATAGATTACCTGACATTTGCCTTGCGGTTGGGGAAAACCTCGGAAAAAACCCAACCAGGTAATCAGCCCAAGCGGAAATCGAACCAGCTCCAGAACGCAACTCCGGAGCGGTAGGCAAGCGCCTTAGCCGACAGAGCTACGCCGATGGCTGTAGTGGTATAATAGTAATAGTGTACTGTATTAGTTTTAAATCATTTATACAAATGGACAATCAGGAATATTGGACGCGGTGTACTGGACGAGACAATAAAATGGACAACTTAATAAAGAGAACTAAGATAAATGTAGGACATAATAAAATATGGACCAAACTTTCAGAGGACAAAATAGCATAATGGACATTTAAACTGTGGACGAAATAATAGTGGACATAAAACACCAGAGAAGGAAGAAATATAGTGGACAGAATATCAAAGGGACGTACGAAACAATGGATGAAATATCCGTGGACATAGCGTCTGGGAACCTGCCATTCAATTGCTTTTTCTGTCTTAAACCTGACTACTGAAGTACGCTGCTGGATT
The DNA here is from genome assembly GCF_040183065.1 of Periplaneta americana. NCBI lineage: Eukaryota > Metazoa > Arthropoda > Insecta > Blattodea > Blattidae > Periplaneta > Periplaneta americana. Next base: position 74,096,928 of record NC_091122.1, on the reverse strand, counting down.
AAGTTTGTTATACTTGAAGTTAACGATACAACTTTTAATAGCAAATTTCTATTTCTGATTTTATTTCAAGAATTGCCCAAGTGTCCTAGCATTTTATAAATATCATTCACAAGTATTTACTTATAGCCTAATAATAGTACTCGTATTCAGAAAATCTTGATACTAAACACTACAATACACAAAAAAATAGCGTAGGTCTATTTATAGGCCTAAGCAGGGTGCCAGGATATAAAGGAATATTGTTTCACCTTCAGTCCCTAAGAAGTAACATTCTGTAAGCGGCGTGCCTTAGTACAGTGTTGGTATTTAGCTGGAGCTATGAGATCATAGGGTCTTCATTTTTCAGCGTCTTGTGAAAACTGAGACAAGTAAATAAGAAAAGTTGCTGCGCGGAGAAGAATTGGACGGCCTCACGCACATTTGTCTCTACGGCCACTTTCCCCATTCCCTCCCCCTAACACGTCATATATCTCCTGTCGTCGCACTTGCGGTACCAACATCCAGCGTAACGTCCATTATTCCTGTTGATAAATACTCCCCTGTAACGCGCAGGACTCCTGTCAGTGACAACACTGTTTTTGAGGTTATACGTAATGCCATTTTTAAGGGAATATGAGCCATACTACAGAAACAAACTTGCACAAAATTCCAGTTTCCCGCTTATGTTAGAGAATTAAACAAGACGTGTTGTAGTTAACATTTAACTGCTTGTTTTAAAACGAAGTTCATTTCCTTTATCGTAATTCTAACATTCTCCTTTAAATTACCACAAAATTTATAACACGAGTCAGACACTGATGTCTGAAATTCTGTTCTGTTGAAATGAGACGAGAGGCACAACGATGTCGAATACAACGGTAGCGTCTATGACACCGGACATAACATACATAATATGCACGTATACATTTGAGCTGTTGAGAGGTGAAGTGGTATAAGTCACTAAAAATTATACAGGAGAAAGGGTTTTGCGTTTCAGCTTATGAAAATCAATTTGTATTGGGACCCTAAAATAAGAATGGTTTGATATTCAAAATACAATACATGCTTAAAAATACATAATTGATTTATCAATATTTCAGTTGGAAAGAATTATATATGTATGAAAATATGACTTTCAGCCTTTTCAGACCATATTAAACAAAGTTACAGTTAAACTAGAACAGATCTGTAGAACTGTAGCTCCTCAGAGCGACTGCTTTACTACCCCTTCTACTCCACCCACCTTTTCTAGCAATGTGGTCACAGCGTTCTAGGTACGGTCGACAGTCATTCTCGCGGCGGAAGGTATAAAATACGCTACCAAGAATTGCAAATGAATCGATAACAAAATTCTTAGGAACTTACCTTTGGAAAGTAAGGGAAAAACGAATGCGAGAAATAAATAAGTTAAAAGACATGTAAAATAAATTTTAAAATATTTGTGTGCATATAATGTAAGAAGTTCTACCTATGAATATATATATATCGTCCTATTACTAATAAAACCGATTAAGTCCACTTTTGTGTAAAATAAGTTAAGTACAATCCCCGACTTGTCTTTCCGTGGTCTGTATTCTATTAAAATGGAATAAGTCCGAAATGTTGTAGACAACAAACCAATTACTTTATTTGAAGAATTTATTATGATTTATCGTGCATTACTAAAGTTTTAATTCCTGGTTTTACAAAACTTGCATTACTGGACTTACCTGGCTTTACTAGTAATAGGGCAATATATAAATTGTATGTTGATAAGTGAATGATAACTATATGTCATTCAACATTGTAACGCACTGCAGCCAAATGAATGAATGAATCAATCAATCAATCGGTGAATGAATGAATGAATGAATGAATGAATGAATTAATGAGTGACATAAATAAATAAATACATAAATAAATAATAATAATAATAATAATAATAATAATAATTATTATTATTATTATTATTATTATTATTATTATGAAAGTTGAAATTGTAAACTATAGTGCCTTTCAAATAATTGTTTTTAACAAATGTCAAGCGCAGAGAAATAATAATGATTTACCACATTAAAAAAACATTACAAACATACAATTTTGAATTGTGAAAAATTATCACGTGGTACACGAAAACGGATTTAATTTTTTGCAGTAAGCATGAAATTCTGATTCAGAAACACTAGTTTTTATCAAAACAACAAAACCTATGCTGATCAGTGAATTATAATCACAGGAATACCTAGTGTTAATATTATATATTCAAAATTAATCTACAACTGGTGAACTGGCTCCAAAAATTGAAATAGCACGCATGCGAATACAATTCAGATCAAACAAACGAATAAAACCCTAGAAATCCTAGCGTTATGTTAAGAAAATTACTTGTATCACAGTCTACTAAATACAGTCACGAAGCTTGAGTTTATGAGGTTACTAGGAACAAGAGACTGTGCAAGTACTATTTCGCATTGTCTGTAATGAGGCGATAGCAGCGATCCTAGTGGTTAGTAACTGTCTATGGATGCATATTTACTACGTATTGAGCTTCGTGACTGTATATACTAGACTGTGCTTGTACTGTATCTGATACGAAAAAGATGACCAACACCTAACGAGTTAGTTATGGTTGGGTTTCCATGGCAACCAACTTACTTCCTCGTCCCCCTCTGGCTGAACATACAACTCATAGATGCTTTAAGTCTCACTCTCTGAAAACGCGTCATAACTGCGGGTGGTGGTAGGTATATTTATATTATAAATTTCTATAGTCTCTCAATGTACTCGTTCCCAATAGCCTGATTTTCTAGCTGGGATGCTGATCTTATCGAACAAAATCTTGTGTCTATGATTGATGCGATGCTAAGTTATTGCAGATTTGCCCGGTTGATAAATTAATGTATCGATTATGGTCTCATTTTCGTATTTCAATTCTACGCCCTGTTTAACCTATATAAACTTCCCTACATTTGCACGAAATTTGGTAAATTCCCGGAAATTTGAGTTCTATGCTGTCTTTGATTTTAGGAAATTGAGCTGATGATGAAATTTAAATAGTTTCGTAACGCTGTAAATGTCAAGTTCGAGGACACGGTGGAATACCAAACGCCAAATTCTAATCACAGTCACAGTGAAAGCCAAAAAACTCAAATAGGCCTAGAGGAGAACTACTTTATAGTAGAGTATGTCTGCCTTTAAATCATATGCGCAAGTGACTCTAGTATCATGAGAATGCTATTCGGGTAGACCTTTTCCGAAATTTGTAGAATCGCTTCAGGACGATAGTCGTTTCGGCTGGACAATTTACTTTGGTTCAATAAAATTTGATGAAATTATTCATCACAAGTGTGTTTATCGTGAACAGCCATTATTATTTTTAAAATGACTTCATACTCACATTTTCTTTTATTCTATTAAAGAGTTGTTGTGCTTCAATGAGGGTCCGTTGGAGACCTTTGTGAGGTAAATGGTTGATTGTTTATATATACACGGTGTTCCATTCGAACCTCCCTGATTTCAATTAATCACCGCTAACAAGCTATGCGGATTTATGAAAATGAGACTGGTTCTAAGAGAAAGAGAAACTCAAATAATTTGTATTTAATTTGTTTGAAGTTGATTGTTTTGTCACTGCGTTGCGCAACAATCTCAAAATGAAAAATGGCGACTCCACAGCAAAGCGGGAAAACGGTGTTGTGAGATGCGGAGACGAAATCCGTGATTTCAAAGGAACAAAATTACAGATGAGTGTACGGAGGAGTTGCACCTGATGCAAAATCAATTAGGCTCAGGTTTAGTAATTTGCTTACGACGGCAGTGTCGTAAAACAATCTGGTGGAGCTCGGAGTTTGGTGACAGAAGAAAAGGTGGAAGAAATTCGAGCGGGATTTCAGAGAAGTTCGAGTAAATCCATTCGCCAGGCAATCCAATGTGCCTCCGACAAGTCTGTAATTTCGTTGCGTTGAAATCACGGGTTTCGACTCCGCATAGCACACCACCGTTTGTCCGCGTTCCTGTGGAGTCGCCATTTTTGCTTTTGCGATTGTTGCGCAACGTAGTGAAAAAACATCAAACAAATGAAATATAAATTCTTTGAGTTTCTCTTTCTTTTAGTACCAGTCTCATTTCATATATCCCTATACCTTGTTAGCAATGATTAATTGAAATCAGGGAGCTTAGAATGGAACACCGTGAATATCAGCATACACCATTGCAACGTGCTTTACTTTAAGATATTACAATATGGTTTAGGTACAATTTATTGTACTTTACGTGATATTTACAATTTGACTAACAATTGGCTTTCAATTATATTAGGACCATTTGTTGTATAAATATGTTCTTTGCAAGATTTGCCTATTTCTGCTTACAAGTTTTGTTAAGACGTTGTCTTCCAATTTGGATTATTATTATATACTTCGTAGATCTTATATTCCCTTTTTTAAAGATTTTTAGATAGTTTGTTTTGAACTGCTCAAATGGTGGAGACCAAGTTTGACCTGTAAGCATTAAATCAACTTGTAGAATTGTTATTTTATTTCTAGTTGGGCGCATTTTAATATTTTGTGGTTGATTATTCTTATAGTCTGCAAGAGCATAATGGAACTGGAATAATTGAAGGGTTCACAACCATAGTGGGCCAAGCGCCATTTACTAAAACCGTAAAAAACAAGGGTTAAAATGAAGTTATTACCATAATTAAATGGAAACATATGGCAAGTAATATAAAGTATACACATTAAAACTAAATGATATATCAATTTTCATTAAACTATGGTATTCACTTAACTTTAACCCTTGCTTCCTCCGTTTTTAATAAATGGCGCTTGGCCCACTATGACATTGAACCTTTCAATTTTGAACCTTTGAAGATACGACCTGGACAAACTATGGTCAGTCACGGTAGCTGTTGGTTTGATTTGCCTTTAAAGTGCCAGTTACGGGATGGTCCATGCACCTGGACAATATTATTGGTCCATTGTGCGCCCTATAGATATAAACTCTTTTTGTACAAGTCGGAATTTATGATAGTCTAGATGTCGTTCTTGAATCTGTGCTGAAAGACAGACCATTCCGATTCCGTCCGAACAGAGACACGTTCCATTCTCAGATGAACAAGCCTACCTTATACACCTCAGCATCCGGAACCCCCAGCTCTTAAATTCCATATAAGAATCGAACACACGTACCACACTCAAGACTTCACCACAGCGCATTTTTAACTTAGCTGAAGTAAGATAAAGTGAGTGGAGGTCGAGTATGCTAGTGAAATTAAAGAGGGAATCGGGAGTAACCCCCCCCCCTTCACCAAAGAAACCACTGAAACTTCTGCTTTCTTTACCACAAATTCCACCACGACCAGGTCAAAGGTCGAACTCGAGCCGCCTAGTTGGAAGACCAGGAAACAACTGACGTACCATATGTCAGAGGTAGTGGGGACAGTCATAAGCGACATATGAAAATAGCAATTCTATAACAGCTATAAGAAAACTTGACGACCATAAATATACAAATAAAATACAATTTATGAATGTGTCAACAACACTCATAAAACATGTTTAATTTGCACTCTAAAACAGTAGCTGATTGCGCAGTAACAACCTCCTCTGAATATACATTTTCCCAAGGGAATAACAGTATTGGGATTACATTAATATATGGTAATGTCATTTGTATTATAATAAGGAAACAAAACCTCACTGCAACTGTGTTGTAAATAATACCCAGTTAGCGGATAGTATTTCGCCTACGCCAGAAACCAACTGTCTTGTTTCAAATTCTATAATGTTTTCTTCAGCGACACTGACTTAAGTTTATGAAGATTTCTTGCACTCTCTTGCACTAATTCAGTGTTTTTTTCTCAAATAATTGAATTTTATTGTTTTATTTCATAAATCCAAAAATGATGATCTATTTCCAAAGAGCGTCTGTATCTAAAACCCAATTTTTCAGTGCCTAAAGTCCTCTGCCTAATATCATACTCTGCTTAGGGAAACAAGTGGGTCTTTCAACAAAGGTTGCGGTACAGAACGAGGTAAAATAGATGAGTGGGTCAGAAGGGTAGAGAGGAATGCGCGCTCCCTCATCTCCTAAAACCATCTTCTTTGTCATTGATGTTGTACGAGGCGGGGTTCCCGCGGCGATAGTGGAATGGCTGACATCGGATCACGAGGCAATGCACATAACTGGCGCGTTGGAATGCAAGAATTTTTCCTTACATTACATCCGCCGTGTTCTAATTTTTCATTACGGGGGACGCACTTAACTGATTTCAAGGAAGCATCACTACGTAGGACAATGATTTTATTTCAGAACAAGGATACCGTTCCAACCTTGATCACAGGCACTGCAAACAGTATGTGCAAAAACGGAGTTCGTAACGTAAAACACTTCATGAGCTAACAACTACTGTTATCTACTCGTATTCAACTACTAGGCTATTTAGCACTGTTGAAAATAATAACGAGGTGATATTGGCGAGATGAGGCCGAAGATTCGCCATGAATTATCTGGCATTCGCTATACAGTTGAGGAAAATCTCGGAAAAAACCCAACCAGGCAAACAGCCCAAGTCAGAATCAAACTCACGTCCAATTTAAACTTGGAATCAGCAAGCAAACTAACTACCGCCTGAGCTACGCCGGTGTATAAATGTAGAATTTAATGCGAATTATAACAGATCGATCTCTAGTTTGGTTCAAGTTTCTTAGATCTGAACTTGAGGATAAAATTAACAAAATCGGACAAAATGAGATACGTTTCACTAATATTTTAAATTATGTATTTATTTAGTTCAATTTTTCTGTACATTATTGTTAATGCGTACATCAGTGTTACACAACTGGCCACGATTATTTAAGATATAATTTTATTTTATTCTACAATTTATATAATAAGGTGCACAATGTCTGAGACATCTCAGAACTAACAGTCAAAGAACTGACAAAAACCAACTTTCGATTTATTATCCCTTTCTAACCCAAATTAAATTTACAAGCAATCCATGTTGAAACAAATAGCTGTATTAGGACCAATTCAGTGACCAAGTTACGGGAGTGGCAACATTTGAAACAAAACTATATTGATGAAAATGTATTGAAATAGCAAAATTTACCTTCATATGTAACACAAAAGTATATAAATGCTATAAAGTTAATTAGTGCCATATGGTATCTATAGGTAAGAAAGGGTTAAATGCCATGTTGATTACTGAGTTTAATATATACACCGTCATATCTCTCTTTTAACATAAACATACAGCACAAATTGTACATATTTTACAGAAATTAACTATCTCAGAACTGAATGATAATATAAGTACTCACCGGAAAACAGTTACACATGTTTTTCTTTCTCTATTATAAAAATTACAAATCACACTTTCACTGCACACTCCTACAATGTGGTGTCCACCGTTGTGGCTGAGGGGTTAGCGAGTCTAACTCCGAACCCAGCGGTCCCGGATTCGATGACGAGTTGCCTGGGTGAGGTTTTTTCGGGCTTTTCCCTCACTTCTTTGGATGAATATCAAGTAACTTTATCAGGCGATTGGAATCCCACTCAGCTTTGCCACTGCCTTCCCTCCCCCATCATTCTTTACTCATCATCCCGTTTCTAGTTTTTCAGATCACTCTGCAGGCGGCCTCCAGAAGCTGCTGTTTCTCTCGACCGGCCTCCGTGAAATGTAATTCAGCGATATTGGATGGCTTCTGCAATGGCACCCGAGGCGGACGTACTCGGGGGAGGAGTTTCGCCTCGGACCGACAGGAGGGCCTTGGGGGAATTTGCCGAAGCAAGAATGTATATGGATTCTGTGGCTTTAGGTATCGGTTAAGGGAATCATGTGGTTAGGGCGGTGCGCCTAGGGGCATGCAACTCATTCCATATCGAGGGTTAGCGCAGTAGATCTCAATAGGTCATAGTGCTGAGCCATCTGTGCCCCCCCTCAGTTAAATTCCATTCCATTCCTACACTGTGGTCCATAACAAATAACTGCAGAGCTGCTCTGAGCTCTTGCAATCATCCAGTGGATACTTGCTATATCGCTTGTAGTGTCACAGAACTGATATTAACTATTAGGGATTGATTTAAATAGTATTTAGAGCATTAAAGAAAGAATTAAATGGCTATCTTTTGCAATAAACTACTAAATGGCAGGGATATACTAACATTTAAACCTGTCAAATATTATGTTTCACTCTTTTAATTGCTGAATCACAATAAAATGCTTCTGAAAATATAATCGAGGAGACGCCACAGAACTGAAATTTCCACATTCAAAGATGCTGCTCAAGCATTATAGTTTAATTAGAATAGTCCAAATAATAATTATATTACAACTTAATGGTTGTCATTGCTTTAGTAGATAAACTTCTAAAATTTCTAGTGAGTTACATAATAAATTTGATGGGCACGTTTTGGCTAATTTCGTGATTTCCAGCCATAACATGTATTTAACAGCGAATTAAATAACAGCAAAGTTAAGGCATTTCTCAAATTAATGTCCACGTCTGTCTTTGACCTGCCTCAGAGCACTAGTCCCGCTTGGACAAAGAAAATATCCCATTTTATTACCATATTTACCTATACATACGTAAGCTACTTCAGTGTGATTTAAGTTATTTTCGCAATATTCAATTGGATGCGGGCTTTTGGTTGTTTACACTCCGTCATAGTTTCAGAAATACCCAACTTTTGGGATCACTTACCGACTCCATCCATCATTAGAGAATGCAAGGAAAGGGGAACTAATTTGTCGGACCCTTTACCTATACTGATTTAAGTCTAAAGAAAAGCTCATAGTAACTAATCGAACGGAAGGACGCCCTTTCGACATGTCCCGAAAAGTTTAACGTTTCTGCATTTTTATCACGGTGCAGAAATAAAAAAAAATCATAGCACCGTATAGACCTGAACAAAATCATTCAAATGCCGTCCAATGAGAAATAAACAGACACCGTAACTTAAGGCTATAAAAAGTGGCATTTTAGGCGTCTAAATAGGTTGTTAAACTGCTCTGTTTAGAATCTATAAAATATAAAATATACATTAATTAATTATTTGCTAAAGAATGGCACTAATATAAGTTACCATATATGTTTTAAAGCACAATTCTAGCATTAAAAGGAAAGGTGCAAGTTCAATATTTCACATTTTGTATGAGTTCCTACACATGCATACAGAAAATGATACAATAGATCATTGGTCGTCAGCACTCGCTGAAATGGGTAAAGGGTAAGCGGAGCAACGTGTTGTCCCCCGTCGTGCAGCAGGGAGAGGTAGAGAGCATATCCGCCAACAGCCACGAATGCACCAAAGTGTAGTGTTTTCTCCGCGGGTAAGAGACGCTACACTCGCTGAAATGGGCAAAAGGTAAGCGGAGCAATGTGTTGTGCCCCGCCGTGCAGCAAGAAGAGGTAGAGAGCATACCCGTCAACAGCCACGAATGTATCATAGTGCAGTGTTTTCTCCGCGGGCAAGAGACGCTAGTGTGCAGTGTGCTGATATCCGCTGCAATAGATGATAAGAACATTTCCTAAATTATCTATTCATCGAGAAGTTATAGCGTTTGGCACTCAGAGTTAATTTATAAGCCGAAAAAGGGTGTTCATGAGCTTTCTGATTGGCATATACAGTATCTCAATGCGAAATAAAGTGCGTCGTGAGATAAGCAGCGTTTTAACGTTACAAAAAACTATTTCCACAGCATCAGCAACAAGCACGTTCAAGTATTTGTTACTTTTTACTTAAAGATTAGCATTAAGATGGAATCGATGGTCTGTTCAGTGCCTAATATTCTTTTTCGTAGAAATGATAATTATTAATTACATGAGAATTAAACTTATGGACACAGGAAAACTGTAATTCAGGTATAATTCACCACCTGCGTAAATTGGCAGCTTACAGTATATCATGCACATTATACATGTTGTACAGGGACATCATTTTATTTTTACTTCAATTTTTATTGTACCTGAGTTGTTTAATGCACTTCACTCCCACCCTCCTCTACTAGTAAATTTCCAATCGTCCTCCACACAGAACCAAGGCTCCGTATGCAGTCAAAGTCGCCTTAGGTTCATAGTAAACACTACTGAGGTAGTGAGTATTGTACGTTCAAGAAATATGTTCGTGTTTTCCAGGGACGAAAGAGCTTTCAATATTGAATCATATTTTCGCACAGATGCTGTCTCCGTTTGCCTACGTCGCATCCCGGTTTCCCCCACCCGCTTCTGCTCGGCCCTCTGTAAAGGCTAGTGGCTGGGCTGTCTTAGCTCTTTTCTGAAAACGTTAATTTCTATTAAAAATTGGAAGTCTACGTAATATTATACAACTGTTTAAAATAACTTAAATAAAAGGGCCTCGTTATGTAATTAACTGTCACGTGATTCCCCCTCTTTCTACGACTCTACGACAAAACCACTTGGATGGCAGTAGGTAGCATGACTGAGTAATTTTATCTTTTCGGATCGGGCAGAAGTGAAGATTGAACATACATTATGTAAGGTACTCTTTTATAGAATATAGTAGGTACAGAATTATTTGAAGATGAGTTACTAGTACGAAGGACAAAACTGCTAATTGGAATTGGATACATTAGTTTATAGTGCGATAATATACACAAAAGAACTGAAGTCTGTATCGAAAAGAACGACCACTATTTTGACCAATATTTTTAAATACCATATTATGATTATTTTTCAATTTAACTTCATTTTCTATATTGTACACTAATGTGCTGTAGACAGTATAATATTCACTGCATAATAAATATGTCCGAATGGATAGCTCAGTTCGTGAGTAAAAATACTTATTTTAATATAGTACTGTATTTTGATTAAACAAAAACCTAATGAAAATTATCAAACTCAAAATCGCGATATTTCCTAGTTTACGTAAATGGATGAACTACTTTTCTTCCCTCATATACCTAATAGAGTGATTTGTTTGTATTTTACGCCAGTATCATCGAACTCCAGTCGTGAAAAGGGGTAGCAAACGATGTTTCCGGTTCTGAACCGTTAATCCAAAGGTATAGCCAGGTTAATATCAGAAATGTTAGTAAAAATAAAATGATGTCTCTGTACTTGTATCTATCAGTATGCTTAACATTTATTCCAATTTATACAATTTAAGAAGCAAACTTTTATATGCAGACCCGAAATAAATTATTCCTTTCAAAGATGTTATATCTTTGTTCGGCCTGGAAATTTATAACATTTTGTTACAGGTTGCTTGTTGCGACACCAGAGTATGACAAGGTGTCCGGCAGGATCTTGAAACTCTCTATCCGTCATTTCATATAAAGGAAACTGGACCTAAGAGGGGTAATTTATCTCGTCGCAGGTAAAACACGCACTGCCTGTTTTGACGATATAATTTCAGTGCATGTTCCTCTTTTTTGCCAGCAGCGAGTTCACTCTTAACATAAAAATACTTTTCGTGATAATTAATTACGAGAAAGCAGACCACGAACCGCGGATAACTGCAAAGTGGTTTCATCGTCATGTCATCGTGCATGGAGGCATGACTCGTTATTTTAGCTAAAGAAATTGTCCGTCATGAGAAATAAGTTTCCATCTGTTTACTATGCATGTATCGCAGGAACGACACATTGCAGATTGAACCTAACTCTGAAAGACGGTCGATTTAGTTGCCCCCAAGGAATAATTTGAAGCAATTTTCTACTGTAGGTACGTATATAAATCATGCACACCATTACGCAAATCAAATAATCTACTGTAATCAAAACAGATCTCTATAAATATGACGTAATTTGAACCCACATTATATAATTTTTCTATTTTCCTCCAAAGAGACAGAAGTCAATACCCAAGGTATTCTTTGAAAATAAATTGTATTGTTTAACGTGATTGTCTGTGCTTGAAAGGGTGGGTGAAGAAATAATGATACTGAAACTGATCAGGAAGAGGAAAAGGAATTGGTTGGGTCACTGGCTGAGAAGAAACTGCCTACTGAAGGATGCACTGGAAGGAATGGTGAACGGGAGAAGAGTTCGGAGCAGAAGAAAATATCAGATGATAGACGACATTAATATATATATATATATATATATATATATATATATATATATATATATATATATATATAGTGTTTCCGAGGTGGTGTTACAAACTTTCAGAAATGATGGCGAAGGGCACATGTATCAATTTGAGATAAGGAACCCTGGTCCGGAAATGACCGAGTCGAAGGTTACAAGCAAAAATAGTTGTGTGGAAATAAAATAATTTTATTCCTCTGTACACCTTATTTATGTGTATTTTTCTGTACATGTTGCATATACTGTATTCATCTGACGTTGTTTACGTTGTCTGCTTACAGTATTCCATTCAGTGCGCTGTCTGAGGGATAGGGACAGGAAACTACACTAAAGCAATGCAGATAGCATAATGTGTAACGGACATGGTCGGTCCTGATATGCACGTCTGTAGGCAGCAGTGTATGTGTACAAGTTGCAGTGTCCAGTCGATCAGTCCTAGTGAAATGGAGGAATGCACGAGAGCAGAATAAGCAGACCTGATTTTCGAATACGGATGAGCCAATGGGAAAAGTAGACAAGCTCACAGATTGTATCGGGACAAGTACCCACGTAGGAGACATCCGGCCCATACCATTTTTCCACAACTGTTCCAAAAGTTAAGGGAAGGAGGGCACATAGTGCCAAATTACAATTCCATTTCCACACAACTATTTTTGCTTATAACTTTCGACTCAGTCATTTCCGGACCATGGTTCCTGATCTCAAATTGACACATGTGCCCTTCGCCATCATCCCTGAAAGTTTGTAACACCACCTCGGAAACACTCATATATATGGATACCTGCCCTTAGGCAGAACACTAAATTAAATGAATGAATAACATGTTTGTTTTAAAAAGTTTCTGCGAGCATTTTGATTATCCCTGCCAGTCTTATTTCTGCCTCTGACGCGATTTCCTCTCTTGATTTTCCTTCTGAGATGTGTTAAGTTGTTAGGTACAGCTTTCGGCAGTAAAATTTTGAAAAAATTTCAACTTTTTTTCCTTCATTACTGTATCTTGTACAATAAAGAAAATTAGTATGTGTAAAACACTGTTCTTCTGCTATATGAAAAAAAAAATTTACCATTAAAAATTATATATATATTTTTTTTTTTCAAAATTCATAATGGTGGTAGTTCACTGTGCAATGATGAAGATATTCCCCGTAAGTCATAAACTTGTTAAATTTTTCATGTTCTCTCTTTTATTTTATTTCTGAAACTTATGTTTACAATATTATGTTCTTTCATCTACATTCCTTAATAAATATTTTTTTTTGTTTTGAGTTAGGAGAAAATACTGATATTTGACAATTTTTAAAATGAATTTATCTTTTAAGAGACAATCTGTCATAGGTATAGAAGTGATCTTGCATCATACTGTAGATATGGCATGAATAAATACATACAAACAATTTCATCACAGAATTTCGGATAGTTTTTGAGTTATGTGGGAAACGCTTCATCACTGCACAGTGAACTGAATTTTGAACAGAAAAGTGTAAATAATTTTTTGAAACTTAAAAATATTTTTTTTTTCATATAGCAGAAGGACAGTGTTTTACACATACTAATTTTCATTATTGTACAAGATACAGTAATGGAGGGAAAAAATGTTGAATTTTTTCCAAAATTTTACTCCTGTAAGCTGTACCTAATCCCTTAAAGTAAAGTAGTTTCGAATGAAGCCAACTGTAATGAAACATATGTGCGAAACGAATATTAAACGATGATGAATTTATTATTATCCCTATACAAACGAGATAATTAATAAATTCGTGGAGTATAAAGAAAAATAGTTAATTTAGAATGATCTAATTCTGAAGTACTTAAGTGTACCATTAATTTCCAAATGAATTCAATTCTCTGTAATGATATACGGAGTATTATTCATTACAACTTGAAACAATTCATTGGTGTCATACTGATGTGTTAATCGTTTCGACTATAAACTACATTATTTCCTGAAGACTAGGTCTCGTGGAATGAGAAAGAAATTATGAAGTAATTAGCCAGAAGGCTCCGCCTTGTTAAATTTAAATAACCTGCAGAGAGTGTTGAGGAAGTAATGGAATAAACATAAAAATTTTATTTCAAAATCGAAAACATCCTTTCAGTACCAACCATGATAACAATAGCAATGACTAGACTGCGGCCTAGGGTCACCGATTCGCGAGACTGAAGTTTGGAACGCACGGAGTATACATGACGTCATGATCCATGTGGTGGGATGGCACTGTGAGAGTACAATAGGTTTCGTAAGTAATTACATTACCGTCTTTCTGATTCTGCTTGGCGTGGGTCCTTGTAACTACCACACGTACTACGCGACCAAGGCGGGACCCGTCGTGGCAGAATGAGGAACTCCGTGCTCGCTGCGTATGTTTACTGCTGGAGTGTCGTCACATCCAATGCCTAGCGTTTCAATCTGGTCGCAATGCCGCGTGTAGGAAGACGTGTGTTTCGTAGCCAAGCGCGGAGCGCTATTTATAATAAAGTGAATATAGTTATTTATAATGCCATAAAGTTTTGTGATGAAGAAAAGACAACTGGTTTATTCCTACCTCTATCGAAGACAACACAGCGTGCTGAAGCTATTGTGAAGTTAAACAAGGAAACAATTAGTAGAATTAGAAAGGAAGGTAAAGAGTGTGAGGACAAGGGTGTAGAAATATTGACATAAAGCTAAATTAGACGACCTCCTGCAAATAAGGTTGCATTAGACGACATGGACAAATGTATCATAAGAAGAGAAGTTCATTTAATATTATAGTCTCTACAAAGAGCTTCCAACATTAGTAAAGTTGCATAAATTTTGTAAGAGAGAGAGAGATAGGTTTTAAAGGGTGCAAGGAAACTTTACGAAAACTCATACTATCCATGGGGTTTGCATTAAAAAATGTAAAGATTAAAGGAAATAGGCTATCTAATAGAACGCTCTGATATAGTAGCCCGTTATTTACCTGAAAGAAATATGATTCCATACTCATTGCACTGTCCACAAATGTTGGCAAGACGTAAACGTGTCAGGAGTTTATACAAATAGTAGTGCAGGTCAACGACTTATAGTAGCCCATGCTGGTGGCAGTGATGGTTTTATACCGGGTGCTTTCCTCATATATGATGTCCGGAGTACGGCCACTTTAAAATGCTAAGGTAAGAAATGTATGTCAAATGAAATATTGTATAAAATACAGTACCTACTTTAGTTTACGTTACTTTCGATTCATGTTCCCTCCTTTACGAACACCGTTTTTGTGGTGTGTTTTCTGAGTAGATTCCTATGTGTGTAAGCTTATGATAAAATAAAACTAAACAATAAAGTTAATTATATATACAAACATATAACATATAAAGCGTGTTAATAATAATGAAATAAGAGCGCAGTTCAGCATGTGCTTCATTTTGCATCTGATGAGACTTTACAGCACGGCCTGTGTTGTGAAGCGAATCGCAGCGCCACCAAACAAAACGGTTCCCGCCTTGGTCGTGTAGTACTTGAGATCCCGTGAGTAAACGAATTTTTTTTTGTTTATTTTCATTTATTTATTTGATTATTTATACATGCATATTTGTGTCAGTGTTAATTTCGCTGTTTTATAATTCACACCACTGAAGAACATGTCGAAAATTAAGAGCACCAAGACAAGTTCGGAAAGGAATATCTTCTTATTAAAGGAAAGAAACATTGAATTTTGCAAATTGTTAAAAAAAAAAAGTATGACGGAACTCAATTCTTTCAAAAATAATGTAATAGCAAATGGTGCATGGAAAATATTTAATTACACACTAAAAACTGGCCTTAGACATCAAAATCAGACATAAAACATGAAAAAGAATTTCATCGAGATTTGTGTAGCCTATAGGTTAATATTGGTACATACCAACATTCCTTTCAACAATATTTCAAAGCGTTTCTTGAAAAAAGGTTTATTTTGATACATTGCGAATGTACTTTGTAATTCAGTGCATATTTTATATAAATACGCTACTGCATACTTTTTCTTTTTTGTTCATACTCAAATGATTATTTTGTGTTGTTAAATTTTTACAGTATAATGTAAATTGAAACATGTAATGTTAGGCAATTAATTTTTGTACTAGAAATGCACTGTATATAATATACTGTATTTGTGTCCTACTGTGACTGGATGTTTACATGTTCAGGCAAGGAGTAACTGCACTCTCACTCTCCCATTCCCCTCGATCTACACAACACAGTGGTCAGTACGTTCGTAATTTTATGGGTTTCGGTAACCTGCGCCACAGTCTGGCAGTGACATTTCACGCAATTGTAGGGATTCCATGAATCCTATGTCAGTTTTTAAAACCGAGTACGCTTCAGTGGCGATATGATGAATTCTTAGTAGCGATATGATGAATTCTGTTTCCCTGTATGTATGCTAAATAATAATTATCTTAATAATATTCACAGCATCTACAGTAGCGCTCATAAGTGTTTTGACAATAATGGGAAGGGTATGAATTGATGGACATCATTTGTTATACAAATTCTACAAATGACCCTTTATTAGGATCAAACACATTTTGTCAAAAGACTTATGAACGCTACTTTATATTAATTTAAAGCAAGCGATTTTCTCTATATTAAGCTTCTGCAGTTTTATTAGGTACAGATATTTAAGAACAAAACATTACCAACGCAAGTTACTCCTTCCTGAATAGTTTTGATTACAGAACTTCGGCACCTGCAGGAAACTACATGTTCAAATTATACTTCATTAATGTTTTGCCTATCTTGGAGCAGTATTTGAATTTCTTCCGACGAGACATTAATATTAAGTTCTAGCAGTAGCTTAATGTGGGAACAACGATAAAATACAGAATGTTGCTGGCTCGACTTTTTTGTCAAGATCTACTCGCTACTTAGCCGAATTTACGGCAGCTCTAACAACCTGATCCTGACATAATTTATAAAGAAATTAAGATATTGGTGACATCGCCCAAAATGAAAGTATAATTTGTGATAACCTTATGGTATGTGGACGAATGCAAAGCCACTATTTGGTTGCTTGGTGCCCTTCCAGTAGTCTTTATGTATCGTATAACTCAGCTACTGCTTTAAGTTTACGAAGGCATTAAGGAATAAGCAGTAATGAACAGCTAATAGTAATACGACCTTTAAGTTATAATGTAGGAAAGCTTTACGATGTACGAATTCATAATTTTCACAGGTCCCGGAACTGAATGTGGTCTCCATTATGTAGGCTTGCCGCGGATCCAGATGTATACCACGAGACAGAATACTTTGTGGTGCTTTACGTGTTAAGAGTTGGATTTATTCGTCAGAGCTGACCCGTCTGCTGGCACGGAATGGCGCAAACTTACCTCGATACTTATGGCAATGTCCTCACGAGGACATTTCGATATTTGTTAAAGGTTCCCTACCTTCCCCTCCCCTTCTTTCTTATCCCTCGTGGAATATATTAAAAGGAATTGGTATGAGTTAAAAAAGAAGCAGTTTGAGGATTTCTTCTTCTTTCCTTCCCTCCTCCCGTTGTATGTTCTTTTTTTAAGAAAAAGAAAAGAGAATGGAAAAGCAGGTTTATAATTCAAGAGCACATTTGAAAAGTAGTGTGAGGTAAGTCTGTAGGAAGGGAGAGGACAAGGTGAGGGAATCTTATTTCGCACGTGGTATCTTTTCAAGAGGTGGCAGACAGACCCGGCGACCAACGGCGGCCGAGCCCCCCGCTACTTCTTTTGACAAATTGCCAAACACTATAGATTGAGCTTCACTTGACCCCGCTATCTGGCAAATGAGAGCATCCATATTGTAAAGTGCGAGGTAACGCTTACATCAACCTGCTTCCATGCGACAGATCAAATCCTGATAATAATATAGCAATTTATTTAGTGGGAATTTTTTGTGTATACTTAGAGGGAATCGTGTATGGGTAATTTGTATAGAAACGAATTTACTGCCATAGTAACCAACATCAAACCTGGCAACATAAAACTGACCTTCCTGCTCAGTTACAAGTAATTTATAATTTTACTTTCTAGGGTTTATTTTCGTTGTGTGAGAATAGTAGATCTAAGTTAAAAACTTATCTCATAGAGAACAAAAGAATTCTTCAGGTCGTAGGAAATTCATATTCATAAGTATTCATATTCTTTATTTGCCTGAAAGTACAAGAATACAAGAGGCCTCGTCAATGTGATAATATAAGAAATAATGTATCAATATTTAAACTATTAAAAGAGTAAAAATAATAAAATTTAACTAAAATACTACATCATTTTCAAAAAATTCATTCATATTATAAAAGGGATTATTTTGTAGCCATCTCTTAATCTGAAATTTAAATTGTGTTTCATTAAGTGCCTTTATATTTGTAGGTATCTTATTATGTACTTTTATTGCAGTAATTACATAGCTTGATTGTGTTTTTTGCAACCTGACAAGTGGTACGTTTAATTGATCATTATTTATTGTTTCATAGCGATGCAGATCTACTATACTTGTATAATTAGTAATATTCTTGTTTACATCCATTAAAAGTTAAAAAATATATAGATTGTAGACTGTCATAATCTTTTCATTTTTGAAAAGAGATCTACATGATAGTCTGGGTGGTGACATTGTTATAATACGAACTGCTTTTTTTCTGCAGTAACAGAATGTTTGGAAGGTCAGAACTATTTCCATATAAAAGTAATCCATATCTAATAACACTTTCAAATAGTACATAGTAAAATTGTTTTAAATAATGTTTGGGAATCTTGTACATGATACTTCTCAAGAGATGAATTACTGTAGAAATTCTTTTACATACATAACTGACATGGCTATTCCACCTTAGCTTAGGATCCAAATACATACCCAGCATCTTAACAAATTCATTTATCACATTATTTTGGGTTTGTTTCAAACTTAGAGTTAACACATGACTTTTTTCATCATTAACAATAAATCCATGAATTGAAAACCACTTTCTTATTTCAGCAAATACAGCTTGCTTCATAAAATCTAACTCAGTAGTATTATTATGTGTGATAACAAAAGTTGTATCGTCAGTATACATTATAGTTTTAGCTGACACCATTTATCATAATAAGAAACAAGAATGTGCTCAATAAATAGATAATTTGTATCATAATCAACTGCATTTAATGATAAAATTAATGCATATAGCACCACAATCATCACTTTCAGCATATTCAAGTCATAAAATTGTCTGTTATGGAATTGCAGCTTTGCTTGAATTTTTTCGTGTTTGAAGTCTGCAATTTTTTAGATTTGTTCTGTGACTCAAATAAAGACCACATTCTTTCCAGTTTCTCTCGTTGTCTTTTATTTTATCGATATCAGGTATTATAGAAAAAAGTCTCTCCTAATTTACTAATTTCTGATTTCATCCGACAAATTTCAACCATGGGCCTTACACACATAAAGTTCACCACTGTGAAGTAACGGTTAGCCCGTCTGATCGTGAATAAGTGGGCCCAGATTCAAATCCTGGATAGGATAGTTGAGTCGATTATATTAGATTACTGTTCAGTCAATACTTAGGCCTATTACTTAAAACAATGAATTATATAATTGAGTATGAAATTATATTTATTTCACGTAGGCTATATTCTGTACAACTTAGTCGTAATTTTGACAGCAGTGGACGAACATCATCTCCGTAAGTAACTTCACATTTACTTTAACATTTAACAATTTTTCATTCAATATAGGTAAAATTAAAACATATTATATCTCCCTTGCATTCAATAACAGTAAAATTAAAACATATTATATCTCGTTTTAGACAATTTGTATACATCATAACGTCAACCAACAAATATTACGACCAAGTTACTATCCATCTGTAAACATCTGCTAGACATTCATTCACATATTTCTAAATCTTCGATTCGATAACTGATGGTATTTGTCAACATAACACAGATGTAATTTTAACAAATATGTACAATCACGGCCGACTTGATGTTACCTTCGCTTTTTTTTTGTTGCGAAGCGAGCATCAAGTCAGCCGTGGTACAATTTATTTATTCAACATATGTTGTTCAACTGCTTTTAATTTTTTAACTGTTTCATAATTAAGACATATCTATTGTAGCCTACATAATACCACAGTCTACTATATACAGTCACGAAGCTTGAGTTTTGAGGGTGCTAGAAACAATAGACTGTGACGGTACTATTTTGCATTGCCTGTAAAGAGGCGATATTAGCGATCCTAGTGGTGAGCAACTATCTAATGTTTGCATATTTACTACGTATTGAGCTTCGCGACTGTATATACTAGACTGTTATCATACTTTGTAACTCTGGTGTTTTTTCTTCCTCTCTGTTATTTATACTCGCTTTAACATCTTTGGTCATATCGCGAGTTAATCTTTTCGGTGAAATCCGAAGGCCTGTGTAGGCCTACTATTGTTGAGACTGGTTCTGTTGTGAAATAGATGGCGACTGTATATGTATTAGTGATTTGTTATGAATATGATTTCGATGATGAATGAGGCCGGTGATATTCAGGGATGTTGTGGCCCGAATTTCCTGGCATTTGCCTTACGGTTGAGGGAAAACCAGGAAATTCAACCCGACCGGGAATCGAACCCGGGCCCTCTGAGTAAGAGACCAGCATGCTGACCCCTACACCACAGAGGTGATCAGGTGTTTTCTTATTTGATAATGATGTACAAATAATTAAAAAATCACATATGCACTCTATTCTAACATGCTCCTAAAAAACCATTTGATTTTCTAGTTTTGGCACAATTCACTCATATTGTAAGTTGTCAACCAGATATTCTATAATGTGTTCCTGTCATGTACAAATGAGACCTGATGATGCCGTAAGGAGAAAGCGCTCTTCGTAAAATAAAATAAATATAATTTCAAACTCAATGATATAATTCATTGTTTTAAGTGATAAGTATTGACTGAACAGTAACCTAATATAATTGATTCATTGGTAACTTATCTGAAAACAACAATGTCTGTCAAGGATAGTTGAGTTTTTCCGAGGTTTTTCCACAACCAATCGAAGCAGAATTTCTGAGTAACTTTCGGCGTTGGACCTCGGATTCATTTTCCCATCATAATTCCACTTCCCCTCTTCATCACCATCTCCGTTTCTTTCCTAGGTTTCGGGCTTGCTCCGATGTGCCTAGACTCGGCTTGCGAGCTGCCTCCGGACTTGGGAGCCCGTGGATATGTGTCATCGTTGTTGGTGGTAGCGCTATGCACCGTGGGCTCTCCACTCGTGGGATCGGGGTTGAGGCCTACGCGGAATGGTAGAGGGATCATGTTGGTTGTAGGAGAAGTTCTAAGGCGACGCGCAGTGGGATCTGCGCGGAAGGGGCTTAGGACATGTAGGCCTTCACCATTTCATCCCGGGTACATAGATCGAACCCGGGCCGATAGGGTTAGAGCTGTCTAAGTCAAGAGCTGTAACCTCTAGATTACCGTGGCGGCTAGAAATTATGAAGCCACTCTTTTATTAGGCCTAATATTTAATATTGTATTTATTTTTGCACTCAAACAAACTACATTTTGGAAGACTGTCCTATTAAAAATGATAAATGCTTTGTATATATCTTGGATTTATTTCATCGTTGTCTTAAGGCCAGTACGTTTAAACTTAATCCATATTACACCAGAGGCAATTCAGTATGTGAAATGTTTTTGCACTTGTTGCAATATACAATTGCTACCACAACAAAATACATGTTGTACTCGTAAGATTACGTATAGAGTCTACATATTGGGCCATCATCACCATCATCACTAACGTCGTCAAATCCTCATCGCTGCATGTCTCACGTATTTTATGATGTGAATACTTCGTTTGTTTGGGTCGTCTTGACCTTCTCTCTTCTTCTGTAGCGCATGTTAAAAGTTATTTTGAAATTGTATCGTTCACCATCTTTTCGACCTAAATTTTTCAATTTATTCTGAAATTTGAATAGTTAAAATTCAGAATCTGTCGCTTTCTAAATTCTTCAAGATTACACGGACTCCGCTTATGATTAGGAAATAAACAGACGTTTCTCCTTATAACTTACTTGTACACCACATCTTTATTGCCAGTCTGCCTATCTTAATCAGTATTCATAGCAGACCAGGTCCATAACTGAGGTCCTAACAGTGTTTTGGTAATGATTTTTAGATGTACACTTCAGTTTTTTAGTTGGTTGTTTAACGATTCTGTATGTTTAACGATTCTGTATCAACTAATAAGGTTATTTAGTGTCGATGGCATTATATATAGTGAGATGATATATAGAGAAATCAGACCGAGAATTCGCATGAATTACCTGACATTGAACTTATAGTTGGGGAAAACCTCGGACAAAACTCAATCAGGTAGTCAGCCCATGCGGGAATGTAACCACTCCCGAGTGTAACTCCGAATCAGCAGGCAAACAAGTTATCGTTTGACAAGAAAACATTCTTATGGGGGCAGATAAAAAGTTAACATTTTTTTTATTTCATCATCTTAATAATGTCAAAAGAAGTGATGATAAAAATTTTGGTCACTCGACCGCAAGTACGAGGACCGTAAAAAAAATAAGTTCGCCAGGCGCCGTTATCAGAAAGAAAACACAATTTCATTGGAGAAACTTGTTGGAATAGAAACAGCAATTGTTGAGCTATTTTTCAACATATTCCCCACCGGAATTGAGACATTTGTTATATCATGGGATCAACAGAGAGGTGCAGACGGCTGTCAAACGCTGGTTCTGGTCCCAGACGGCTGACTTCTACGATACAGGGATACAAAAATTGATAGTATGGTATGAAAAATATCTTAATTCCAGTGGAGAATATGTTAACAGATAGCGCAACAATTGCTGTATCTCTTTCAATAAATCTTTCCATGCAACTATGCTATTTTCTGTAAACGGCCCCAGGGAAAATCACTTTCTGGACGGCCTCGTAATTGTGGTCGAGTGGCCAAAATTTGTATAAGCATTCCTTTTGACATTACTAACATGGTGAAAATTGCGGTCGAGTGGCCAAAATTTTTGACATTATTAACATGGAGAAAGAAAAAAATTTAACTTTTTTATCTGCCCCCATCAAAATTTGCTTGTGAGCTATACCGGAAGCAATTTTTTTTGTAATAAAAAGGATTTAAATACTGGGTTAAATATGTGAGACATACCCAATCGCTTCATGAATACGTAAGTTATAAACTGATAGCACTCATAAAATGGACCTATCTAAAAGTGCTAGTTCATCCGTTTTATACACTTTAATTTATGTTCTAAAGCAATATAAAATAATTACAAACTCTGAGAAATCACTAAAATTTTCACTAATCTGAGATGAAACATACATCTCAACGAATTGTCTCAAAAGAAAGAAGGTAGGTCTTTCTTTAACTCCGCGCATATTGCCCTTTCTATCTACTTTCCTTCTTTCTTCTTTTCTTTTTTTATGATGAAGAATTCTGTTCTGCTATTGGGCACCTTTAGTTCGTATTCTTGTAGCTAATAGCTTACCTCCATTTTCGGTTTTCCCCTTCAAAATGTTCTATAGCTCCTTCAGTGAAGCAGCGAACCCCGAAGTGAGACAAGTGACCAACAGGTTTGGAACTCACATATTCAGTTTTTCACAGCCTCAACTCCCTTGCAAGAACATACTCTCGCTTTCCTTTAAAGTTTCTCCTCCCATTTCCTTCTCTTTCATTCATGCAGACGCGATCTCTCATACAGATAGGTCGTATTCTCTTCGCCCTCTATGGTAGAATAACGTGAGTATGGATATAGACAGGATGGATGAAGATGAAAGAGATAATGGCAAAATGAGTCCGGTGTCCGGCGCCAGCATTTTCTCTTAATGGGCTGAGAGAACACCTCTGAAAAACCTCAACTTGTCCCAACAGGATTGGATCATTACTCTAAGCCGATGGACTAAAAATTGAAGTCTGACATTCTTTTTCTTCTTTTGGGCGCATTCAAATTTGCATTTAAACTCTAGATTTCTTAGTTTGATCGATTGTGCTCACCGTCTACATAGCCTGAATAAACACACTAAAGCAAATAAATTCAAAGAGAATGATATTTAATAATGTGATTTATCTTTAATGCAAATTATGCAATTATAAATTTCCATTGTATTTTAAATTGTTAACGTTTTCGCCATTCTAGTGTGGCATCTTCAGACATTGATAGTAAAATATATCTTATTAAAAAACATTGCATCAAAACTGCACTTCAGAATTTTACATACATCAAAGTATATATTATTGACGTCAATATTACAGTAACAACAATACTTCACACGCACGTAAACACTCACTCATTCATACATTCATTCACACACTCATTCACTCATTAATTCACTTACTCGCTCTCTCACTCACTCACTCACTATTATTATACATCTTGATTACACAACTTTTAACACTGTATCACTTCGGAATATGTATGATAAGACTTCCTTGTGTTAAATTCTAACGTACAGAACAAATAATACTATACAAAAACATCTCAACACACAAACAACACAAACAAACAAATACAACCACACAGGCGTATACAAACTCAAATGTAACACCTGCAACAACTTCTACATAGGACAGACAGGCAGATCATTTCAAACACGTTACAAAGAACACATCACAGCCATAACAAAATTACAAAACACCTCCACATATACAGAACACATCACAAATGCTAATCACACCCACATAGACATCAACACAGACATGGAAATACTACACATCCAACCAAAAAGCCAGAAACTAAACACACTAGAACAATATGAAATATACAGACACACGAAAACACACCCCAACGAAATTCTCAACACGCAACTCATTTTCAGAACACACACACTCTTTGACTCTACATTATACCACACGAACACACCCTCACAGGAAACAAAACAAGAGACACCAAGACCAACAACGACCAGTTCTGAGGATGACCCATAAATAGGTCGAAACATGTAAACAAGGTACGTTAGAATTTAACACAAGAAAGTTTTATCATACATATTCCACTATTATTATTATTATTATTATTATTACTATTATTATTATTATTATTATTATTACTATTATTATTATTACTATTATTATTATTGTTGTTATTATTATTATTATTATTATTATTATTATTATTATTATTATTATTATTATTATTATTAGACAGTAAATAAGGTACAAGAAGGAAAATTAAGAGCCACAGAAACAGACTTCTGGAGATCAGCTATAAGGTCAAGAAGAGAAAAGATATGGAATGCAATAATAAGGCAGATAATGAATGTAGAGAAAGATGTAGAAATTTTATTATCAACAGTAATCTCGCTAGAGGTTATGATTTATCGAGAGAAAATCAAAACTCGAGTGGAATTTAATTGACTATTACACGATTAGAAGAAAGTATATGAAGATTAGAAGAAATAAAGTATTCTATTACAATAAAATATTAATTCACTTACAAAAATTCTATTTCACTAATGTTAACTTCACCAAAACGTTTGAACGGAGCCGCCATTTTCAGTTGACTATCATCTATGTGGAAAACAATTGACTATCGCAAAGCATGTTTTATAGTTCTACTGTACAGAATTTGCAAACAAAGAAATAAATGCTAGGGAAGTGATAAAAACCAACAAATGCTAGGGAAGTAATAAAAATAAACAAATGATAGGGAAGTAATAAAATTGTAGCGATAAACAGTCATGATTGGCTGAAACACGTACTTTCATGTCGTTTTATTGGTCAAAAGTAGTATGACGTAGTGAAAGTGTAATAGCCAACGAAAAAGGATTTCAATGGTACGAGCGTGTTAAAAGGATGGAAGATGCAAGAATACCAAAAGATATCATGCGATGGAAACCAGAAGGAAGGAATAGGAAAGGAAGACGGATGGACGGAATGGGAAGAAATATGGAGCTGAAAGGACTACAAGACCCAGATACATTAGATAGGGAACAATGGAGTAAAATAATAAATTATCATCATGACTATTTCGTGTATATGACGTCATTCCATTTTCGACCAATGAAGTGTAATGGAATTTTGAATTCCAACCAATCACAGTCAAACATCGCGATAATTTCTGCAGATAGATTTATCGCTATCAATTTATCGCATGTTCGTTCTTTTGTTTAGTCGGTATCGCCAACTGTTTCCCTGTAAATTGATTATTAATTAATGCAGTATATTTACGCAGTGAAGACGACGTTCAAAACCTCGCACCATGTAGACACAATATATTCATGCATCTTAATTGAACGTACGTTTTAAACTTGATTATTTCAATATTCTTCCCAGATTGCATGCATACACGCAGCGAAAATTGAACTGTGTGGATACAGCTTTAGTCCCGTTACAAACTACAGTGAGAATGCGTTTGTCGAGCTATGGAAAATGCTTTTTTGTAGCACTTAGTAACAGTCGAAATAAGGCACAGCTGACATTGTCAGCTCCCACAGGTAACTAATCTAATTGTAGCCTATAAAATTTGTATTACGTGAATGAAATTAAACAATTAATACAAAGTCAGATGTTCAAATTTATGTAACATCAGCGCATATCAAACCCAAAGATCTTGTATAGTATTATATACAAGGTCTTTGATCAAACTTCGTTCCATATGACGTAATAAAATACGTGTTTAATTATCTCTACAGAGATGGCTTCACTGTGTAACAACCTATGTCTCGCTGTAGTGTGAATACATAAGCATTACTATATAGCTGTCTCCACACATATTACATAGTTCTTAGTTCTAACGTAACGATGAAGTACTAAATAAAGTGCGAAATTCTACTTCCACATCTACATCTTCACGTTCTAATTTCATGTCCATTGTAGGCTATATGAAGAAAATTACACTCCTTCATTCAGATTTGATAACTGCGTTTTCAACAATTCTTCATTTTATTAATATATTAATCAGGTTATAAAATTTTAAAATAAATTATGATTTCAGCAGATAATGAAAATATATGTCTGTTATAGGCCTAATAATAAGAGAAAAACGCAGTACATGTAATTAACATTGTTATACCTGTATTTCACTTTTCGTAAATTGGCATTACTGAATAACATCCAATTTCTTTATTGCAGTAATCGATATTCAACTATTTCAACTTCACACTATCTGGATAGGTTAAGTATTCGTATGTATACAATTATTAACAGTTTGTGAGTGAATTTTAGGGATATATATTATTTACAGTCTTCTTTCATTCACGAAATAGTCCTAATAAAATGTCACTGGACGTCTGAGATTATTACAGGTAATTTTTATGTATTAAGCTTATACTTTGTGTGGTTGAGGGAAACTACAGCACTTCATAAAGTCCTATAATCTATACTAATAATAAATCTGTAGCCGAAATTTTTCTGGTAATTTTCGCTTTTCCAAAAATAATTGGCCCTAACATGTATAATTAACCATCCTGAAACCGAAAATCGCTTTTTTGAAAATTTTGTTTGTATGTCTGTCTGTCTGTCTGTCTGTCTGTCTGTCTGGATGTTTGTTACCTTTTCACGCGATAATGGCTGAACCGATTTATATGAAAATTGCAATATAAATTTAGTTCGTTGTAACTTAGATTTTAGGCTATATGACATTCAAAATACTTTTTTTAAAAGGGGGGTTATAAAGGGGCTTGAATTAAAGAAGTAGAAATAGCTCCCTTATTATTCATTTTCATGAAAAATGTTATATAACAAAAGTTTATTTAAAAATGATTTCCGATAAGTTTTATTCTATAGGCTACAAAATTTTGATAGGACTGATATTTAATGAGATAAATGAGTTTTAAAATTAAGATAATGCCATCTAAGTCGCTGTAATGAAATAAAAAAATGACTTCGTCTATAAAGGGCCTTGGACAACAATCGAAAACCATTAAACATAGCCTACAGAGAATATTTCTGTGTTTGTATGAACTAATATCGGAAGCTAAATTAACCGATTTGTATAATTAATTATTATTTCACCATTGGAAAGTGTAGTTTCTCTAGATGGACACAATGCCATAATGTTATACAGTAACTTCTGAGTGAAACCAAGAGAGGTAAGATTAAAATAGCTCCTTATGCACAGAAAACTATTGATAGGCTATTCTCTATATTCATTTCCTGTATTTCTTAAAGTAATGTTTATGAACACATTCATTTTCATCTCAGAGAATTAACGATTGGTGTTAACATGTATAATTATTCTTCCTGAGACCGAAAATCACTTTTATTTTATTTTTGATTGTATGTCTCTCTGTCTGTCTGGATGTTTGTTACCTTTTCACGCGATAATGGCTGAAAGGATTTCGATGAAAATTGGAATATAAATTAAGTTCGTTGTAAGTTAGATTTTAGGCTATATGGCATTCAAAATACTTTATTTGAAAGGGAGGTTATAAGGGGATTCTGAATTAAATAAACCAAAATATCTCGCTTATTACTGATTTTTGTGAAAAATATTACATAACAAAAGTTCCTTTAAAAATTATTTCCGATATGTTTCATTCCAAGCAAAATTTTGATGGAACCAAATTGCACCAAAAAGGATGTTCTCTGAACCAAATGATCATATGTTAATTATTTGCATGTAATAACAATTAAGAAACATGTTAAAGGAATTATCATTGCACTAATTGAGTGGTCTCTGGAGCAAAATGATCGCATTTTAATTATTTAAATACAATTAAATTAAGTGACATATTAAACGATTTATCCTTCTATCAAACACGAATGTCCTCTGGACCAGATGTCCTATTTCAATTATGTAATTATTTTATATTTATTTCTAACAAGCGTAGCGGAGCGCACGGGTACAGCTAGTAATAATAATAATAATAATAATAATAATAATAATAATAATAATATTTATTCAAGGCACTGTCTTGTACAATGATAAGTAGGTATGTTATTATTATTATTATTATTATTATTATTATTATTATTATTATTATTATTATTATTATTATTATGTGACAGTCTTATATTCCTGAAGTTGCAAGTATCACTTTGTTCTCGTGCTTTCTTTTGTCTGATACTTGTTAACAGCTTGTCATGGAAAGAAATGTGCGATTGTGCAATGTACTAAAATGTGTCGCTAAAGATGCGCTACTTTTTTACTCGCCGCCAATTTCATTTGGACTACCAGGAACTCGAACATCCTTCTCCGATGTGGAAATTCGGCTTTGGAGCCGTTCCTCTAACGATGCGCCTAATGCGATTTAATGTAAGGTTAAAACCGTATGTTTACAGTACTACGCCGATACGTGTTTATAGGAACGCGAAGGCCGGCCTTTTAATCGCACACGTGCTCACGTGTCTGAAATGCAACAAAACATTAAAGTGTTTGGATTTTCCGCTCTCTTGCAATGTTGCCGGCTATGAACTCGGAACTCACGTATGGAGTTATTTAGAATTAAGTTAGAACCCTATAATTCTAACTGTTGTCAACAACAGGTGAAGTCGGTATTTCTTGAGGCGTGATCCTAGTCATAAAGAAGTGGACGGTACGGTACGGTACGAATGATGTCACTATAGCTGGCGTGGTGCGAGTCGGCACAGGGATATCTTCTCACGCCCCACAAACCTTCAAGCCAGGCAGGCAGTTTGCGAGGAGAGGAGCTTCATGTAGGCTAAGCAACACGTACTGCCAGGTGTGGGCGGAGGTGGAGCTAATGATGGCTAATCCATAGATGCTGGCCTACAATGACCGTGTACGTGTGTGCAGGTTAGTCCACGCCATAAAGACTTGCGCACAATCCCAGTAACGTGGAGTAACGAGTAAAATACCAGATAGCAAGGCATCGGCGACGGAAATGTGAATCGTTATCGGCAATTTCTTTAGCAAGCTTTGTCGATAATATTGTAATATCATCTGCTACCAGATAACCTTGTTTGTAATGCCCCATTTTGATTATTGCGATTCCTTGCTAACTAATGTAAGTTCATAGCTGAGAGATTACAACGTGTTCATAATGTGTGCATACGATTCATCTGCAATACTCGTAAATTTGACCATATAACACCTTCCCTCCAGTTACTTTCATGGGTGCGTCTGAAGGAACGAAGAACAATACATTCACTGTCTCTTCTGTTTAGAATCATGCATACTTCCACTCCGAATTATCTGTTATCGCGCTTTCAATTTCTTACAACTCTTCGAAACCGACATCAAGCACTTCTTTCTATCCCTCATCATAGAACGTTTTTATACTCATCTTCCTATACTGTAGAAATACCTCGCCTCTGGAATCCGTTACCTAATGACGTCAGGGACTGCCGGACTTTATCACAATTCAAAATGAAATTGGAAAATTTTGTCTTAGTTGATGTTTTTAGGTATTGCTAGAAGTATTGATTGGCGTTTTTTTTTCTTTTTCTTTTTTAATCTAGATTAAAATTCCAAGTTTCTTGTTTATGTTAGTTAATTAGTTAGGATACAATTATTATGATACTTAATCATTCATTTAAAGTTTGTGTGACTGCAACCTGTGTATATTTTTGTGTGGCTTTACTTTGTTTATGTGTTCTCTCTCTCTCTCTCTTTATTTCTTGTGTAGCTTTATTTTGTATATAGTGTATTTTTTCTGTTTATTTCTATTATTGTTTTTGTATTCCTGATGTTGTGGAAGAGAAGGCCTGATGGCCTTAACTACACCAGAATAAATGAATAAATAAATAAATAAATAAATAAATAAATAAATAAATAAATAAATAAATAAATAAATAATTAAACAAACCTTATACCCTAAGCTGCTTTATGTGTTCACTTCAACTCATACAGTCACTCGTTTTTACTCTTCACCAATATTCTTTCACCAATTCAAGTCACTTGGCATATGAAAATTGGCATAACGACATCTGACATACTCAGAATTGTGAGACATGTATATTTATTCATTAGACATCAACCCAAAGAATTTGAGTGACCACAAGGGTCCTAAATACAATAAACACATTGTATAAGATAATGTGATTTGAAATATTAAAGAAAAAATAAAGTTAATTATTGAAGGCAAATAATATAAGTGGATTAATTTAAATAGAGATGATGATGTAATATTTGAAGAGAATCCTTGATAATATTTATAAGAATAGACATTACATAATCAAAAGGAATGTGAAGTTCCATAAGATAATTCCATGTGAATTTTGTAACTGAACCTCTACTGCCAAACAGAAAACCAATGACAGACCATTGTTTAAGAGGGACGTTGTACTTTTGAGAAAGATACGGCAGACAAGATTCATATATAGACTTCTTCTCAATATCAACTTCGGTGGCTTGATTTAGGTTCCTTTCGAAACGGATAGCAGGGTCAAGAACAAGAGGCCGTTTTAAGCGCCCGTCTGAAAGAACCATCTTATGATACACAATGTACTTCCTCATGAATCTCCCAATTTAAAGTTTTTAACGATGTCGCCAAAGCATGTCGTACACGATGATGTCCAGCATTGATCAGCAGCTCGCCTTTAGGGTATTGTCCAAGCACGTGTCCAAGTGTTTCAAGCTCGCTACAGTCTGGATGACGGCAGCGGGTTGTACTTAGAGTTCTGCCCGGTATTGCGCGAACTGCCGAAATATTGCTTGACATTTTTAAAGCATTGGTCCATTCTGAGGAAGATAGGCATATTACGTTTCCAATCACAAAAATTTGGTATGCAATAAATTTGGTATACCTTAGCAAACAGAAATAGAATGAATTTAATAAATTTGGTATACCTTAAAAACAGACATAGAATGATTTAATACGGTGCGAAATACAGGCACTTGACACATCCTGTTGTTCCTAGGTAACATAGGGCAGCAATGACGTTCCTCCAGCGTACTCTGTTGCCAGCCATCCATTTCACCTCTTTCCAGCTTTTTCCACATCTCTCTACTTCCTCCTCTATTGATCGTTTCCATGTTTTTCTAGGCCGTCCTCTCTTCCTTACTCCTTGTGGATTCCAGTCAATTGCAGTCTTCTCAATAGCTCCATCTGGCTTTCTCAGAGTGTGGTCTATCCAATTCCATTTTCTTTGTTTTATTTGGTAGCTTATTTGTGATTGGTTAGTTCTTCTCCACAGTTCTTAATTTGCTATTGTTTCCGGCCATCTTATATTTAGAATACACCTCAGACATCTGTTGACGAACGTCTGTATCTTTTTATTTATTACCTCCGTAATTTTCCATGATTCACAACCATAGAGGAGGACTGATTTTACATTTTTGTTAACCAGTCTGAGCTTTGTCTTCAATGAGATGTTGCTATTCCGCCATATGGGATATAGCTGTAAAAATGCTCCATTTGCTAGTCGAATACGTCTTTTCACATCTTCTTCCGCTCCATCTGTTTTTATAACCACACTTCCCAGGTATAGAAAAGTATCCACTTCTATTTCTATATCATTCACTGTCAATTTATTTTATGATTACAATTTACCCTCATCTGTTTTGTTTTAGAGAAGTTTATCTTTAATCCAACATTTCCTACTTCTTCTTGTAACTTCTCAACTTTAGCTTCCATATCCCTAAATCTCTGTGCTAGCAAACATATATCGTCTGCAAAGTCAAGATCTTCCAGACAATTGTTAATATCCCATTGAATTCCTCTTTTCCTTTTTCCTATAACCCTTCTCATAGTTCTATGTAACACCATCAGAAATAATGTTGGGGAGAGAATACACCCTTGTACTTCAGATTTCGTTTCTATAGCTTCTGAGAGATTTCCTTCATGTATTATCTGTGCCTTGGAACCTTGGTACATGTCTTTAATAATATTAATAATTTTTGGTGGAATGCCATACTCCTTTAGGGTTTGCCAAATAACATGTCTACTGACAGAGTCAAATGCTCTTTCAAAGTCTATGAATGTTAAGTAGAGTGTATTTGCCATTCTGCAGATTGTTCCAAAATTATACGAAGTGTATTTATTAGATCTGTACAGATACGATATTATCTAAAGCCAGCTTGTTCTTTTCTAAGTTTTGTTTCTATGACATCTTTGATCCTATTCAATGAAATACAAGCACAGTAGTAGTATATTACTCATAGATTAAAGTTATGACCACAAACACTTAAATAATCTAGAATTCTGTTATTTTGTTTGTATTGTTGGTAATTCAGTGAAATATTCTATAGCCGCCCATTTACTCTGGTGTAATGTTTTCTCTGTGCATCCTTTATCCTCCTCCCTGCATCCAATATGCGTCCATTATTGTTGTTGGTTCTTTCTTTATAATACAAATTCCCTGCATAATACAACTGGAAAACGCATCTAGAAGTACGTATCAATTCACACGCCATTTTAGTGAAGATTAGTAGAAAACAACTAATATACTGGAACATTTACCACATTAAGGTAACTATGACTTAATTGCAAAACTGAAAGTGAAGAATGTTATTATTAATACCCTATGCAAATTGATCCGCAATGCCAATGGATATGAATACCAATCAGGAGACCAGGGTTCGAGTCCCGGCGCCATATGGAAGTTTCTGTAAGTGTTTATAAAAAAAACTGCAGTACGCTTAATTGAGTATGCTAATTGCCGTACAACAAATTTAGGTACGCTAAACATGAGTAGGTGAAAGAATAGTAGGTGAAAACAAAGTATGCTAAAATTGAGTATGTCAAATGCCAATATGCCAATTTTGTATATCAAGTGACAAGGAATCTTCCTTCATTCAAACATTCATTCATTTATTCCCTGATTCATTTTATGACTTACTTTCTTACTAAAGGTTTCTTGCTAATTCAATCGTCTTAAACTCACTCCTTAAAGAATGCATTCATCATCTCTCTCTTACTCATTCACCTATTCCTCATTCTTTTATTTAGTTACTAGCTGAAAGTACCCGGCCTTGCCCGGGTTTTCCTTTCTGCTTCTGTTTTCAAATGAACTGGTTGTTAAATTTTCGGAAATCTCGGAAACCCAACTATAGACAACCAAAACGAATTGTCTTTTCTAAGCTTCCCTCGCACATAAAGATGAATCTTTACTTAACTTCACTTACATGAATTAATACTCCTTAGCCAAATGCCTGTCAGGTTTAATTAATTTTAAACAATTGTAGATCAGGCACCGAAAAGAAAACATTTCATCATGTGCCTGACGTTCAACTTTGTTTTAAATTTATATATTTATTTGTTTTGTTTATTTAATTTTATTCTGGTGTAGTTAAGGGCATTAGGACTTCTCTTCCACACCGCCAGAAATACAAATAAAATAATAGAAAAATCAAACTATAAACAAAGTAAAACTCAACGAATATATATATATATATATATATACAGGCTACAGTCACACTACCTTTAAATAAGTTAGCATTGTCTTGAAGTTCAGCAAAACAAAAACACACCCTTCGATCTCTATACGCCCACTTAGTGTTGACTCAATGTTCTACAGATCTTACATTTTACCTCTGCCGATCAGTTACCGCTAAATTTCAAGTGCTTTATCTTAGTCGTGGCTGTCAGCGTATTAAATACCATTAATTTTTCTGCCGTCTCCTTTCCTCCCCGCCACAAATGTGACGTTGTACAGAGGCAGAGAAAAAATAATTATAAGATCTGTACATTGAACTGAAGCTGTGCTGACATACATTTCACGTAATTTCATGTCTATGTGTGCATTAACTTGAATTTCAGAGACAGCTGGTGGTAATTACAGTATTCCCTTGTTCCCAGTCTGAATCGTTGGGGTGTCAGCGTGAGCCGAACTTTATATATCGGTCGTACCAGAGAATCAATATGTATGTAATTCAATTTATATTGGAATATTTTTTACCCCTTGACAGCTGTACGCCCGCTTATATCACACCCTGGCTTTTTTAAATATGACTTGAGATATTATATCTAACAAATTCAGAACATATTAAATATATAACTTTTTATTTTATATATAGAATGTAAATAGAATATAATTTTGCAAGAAGTCATTGTTCAGCATAAATAGTAATATTCTGAAAGACATATGTTATAGAAAATGAAGTGACCGTTCTTTCCACAACGCTTAACATACTACACTGGCAACATGATTACACAGATAAAATTTCGAATAACACATTATTGGACATGGGCAATAATATTTTGAAAGATATATATTTTATAATTAAGTAGTATATTGAAATGATAGCCTTCCATATCTTGGATTTAAAATATCGGCATCCTAATCAAATCAAATGAACAAAAATAAAGAAAATGTAAATTAATGTCTTATTTTTCAGTGGGTTTACGTATATTCACATACTGCATTAGGAACATGACAAAAGTTTCATTGATGAGCATACAATTCGTTTTCCCCTCTTTTGTATAAATGTGTAACTTATATATGTTTAGGTGTGCTCACTCGGAAGCAAGTTACGCAATTATTGACAATGTGAAAAACACGGAGTTTTTAAGTGAATGTCTGCAGCTTCGAGCGACTATCCTTGAGCTTTATTTTACTACGGTCATTACGAATGCTAGTTGCACTGAAATGGCAGTTGCTTAAAATCGAATGGCATGTTACTGGCTATCGTAGGAATATGTGGGATAAAAATATATTTTCCTTTCGTTTTGTCAGTTACTACTGTCACTTCTATTGCGTTTGGCATGAGTTTTTTCACACCAAGTCCTGTTCCATTGCAAAATTCTTGTGGGTCAGTATTTCGCAATAGTACTATTGGTGATTCAATATTAAGTATTAAATTATGTGTTGGCAATCCTTGTGATTTCAAAGAATTTAAGAATTCAGTTTGATAAAACACAGTCTGCTCACTATCTACAACTGTCTCGAGAAACACATAATACGGTTCTGGACTGCATAAGGATACTTATTGCATGAATAGTCTAGATTTTGCCCTTCATGATGATCTACAATGTTATTTTATATCGTTTTGCTTTTTCCATGGCCTCATGAAAGTCGATGTTGAATACAACAGACAATAATAAAGAACAATTGACTGTAGAAGATTGCATTTAATGTTATACATTAATATTTGATCGAATTTTATATATATATATATATATATATATATATATATATATATATATATCAAATTGATTTAACTTCCATTTGTCCGATTTTAATGTAGCCTATGTTCTTCTTCTGGTTATGAAGGTTAAATGTGCAAACTTTGACACATATCGGTCAAAGCGTGTAGATTTGTATAGAGAACATACACACATACATACATATGTAGGGGAGAGTCGGGTAGTATCGGACATCGGATAATATCGGACAGTGAGTTTCTTTCATCTACCACACGATGATAGTACCTGATTGACATGGTTACGTTTCTGTGATGTCGCATAGAGAAACGTAACCATGTCATTCAGGTACTACCATATGGTGGTAGATGAAAGAAACGCACTGTCCGATACTACCCGATGTCCGATACTACCCGACTCTCCCCTATATACATACATACCCACATTCAATTTTATATATTAAGATTTACTTTGTTACTATCTTGCTAATTATTCAGTCTTTAATTCACTCCCAAACTCATTGACTCATCCTTTCATTCGCTTTTTCAATAACTTAATGCCCGATTTACTGTATATATATTTCATATCTTGCTAATTGACTAAACCTTTCTTCCTATTTGATTCAGTTTTCAACTCATTCCCAAACTTACTTCATCCTTTACTTCACTAATTCGCGTACTATGCGATTCATTAATAATTTACTTATTTATTTTTTTACTATCTTGCTAATTGACTTAGCTATTTGACTCAGTATTTAACCATTCCCGAAACCACTGACACAGTCTCTCACTCGCTTTCTCATTCGCCTTCTGTCTGATTCATTCATTTTTTCCTGTCTTACTATCTCGCTAATTGACTCAGCCTTTTTTTGTATTTGACTCAGTTTACGAACCGATTCATCCTCTGACTCGCTTACTCATTCGCGTAATGTCTGATTCATTTATTTACTTATTTATTTTCTTACTCCTTTGCTAATTGATTCAGATTTTTTTCTTTCTTTTGCTATTTGACTCAGCACTTAACTCGTTCCCGAACCAAGTGACACATTCTCTCACTCGCTTTTTCCTTCTGATACTGTCTGAGTCATTCATTCATTTATTCATTTATTTATTTATTCATTCATTTCCTGTCTTACTATCTTGCTAACTGACTCAGTCTTGTTTGTTATTTGACTCAGTTTCTAACTTACCCACCGATTCATCCTCTGACTCGCTTATTCATTCGCCTACTCCCTGATTCATTTATTTACTTCTTTATTTTCTTACTATTTGCTAATTGATTTAGATTTTTTCTTTCTTTTGCTACTTGACTCAGTATTTAAATCGTTCCCGAACCCAGTGACACATTCTCTCACTCCCTTTTTCATTCGGATACTGTCAGATTCATTCATTTAGTTATTTCCTGTCTTACTATCTTGCTAATTGACTCAGTCTTTTTTGCTATTTGACTGAGTTTTTAACATACCAACGGATTCATTCTCTGACTCGCTTACACATTCGCCTAAAGGGGTAGAGGGGCAGAGAAGGCCTGACGGCCTTATCTCTACCAGGTTAAATAAATAAATACTACTACTAATACTAAAGTCTGATTCATTTATTTACTTACGAGTATTTACTTTCTTAATATTTTGCTAATTGACTCAGGTTTTTTTGACTCAGTATTTAATATTTAACTCGTCCCCGAATCCAGTGACACATTCTCTCGCTTGCTTTTTCATTCGCCTACCGTCTGATTCATTCCTTTAATTATTTCCTGTCTTATTATCTTATACAACATCACTCTTAAGTCTTTCATTTGATCACTCGCCCTTAGTATATTCGCTCTTTCGCTGTCTCATACATTCGATTGCGTATTTAGGCTATTCACGCACTTTTTTACTTATTTATTGACTCATTCTTTTATTTGTTGAGTTCTCGTTTACTCACATAACCATTTGCTTTCGCTCTAATTCACTTAGAAACTCTTTCAGCATTACTATAAGATGGGACTCTCTTGACTTGGAATTACGTATTAGGACGCTAGCTCTCCACCTACGATAAGTAAAATCATCGTACTGAGTGAAACATCTAGGCCAGAGCTTTACAAACTGAGTGTCGCGATACCTTGAGGTGTCGCCTGAAGGTTTATGGGGTGTCGCGAACTGTCTGGTATATTTAATTATTCGAGCTATTAACTCATGAAAACTGAAATGCAGTAAGAAAATCGCTGGTCACCTCTTGCTTACCTGGCTGCCTTGCAGACACGTGTCCTTGACAGACGCATAGATGTGTGTATAGTTGTAGTATACAAGTACAAATCTAGTCTGCAAGATAAGGATGAGAATATCTTAAACTGCAACAGACAAAATATCTGCCTTACGAGACAAGTTAGCAATTTGGTCTCGGAAAGTGAAAGAGGGCAGCTATGAAATATTCCCAGATATATCTCACTGTGATTCGAAGAACGAAATAAATGATTCAATTTACAACTATCTGACATTACTCACAGATAAACTTCCCAGATCTGAACGCAAATGCTATTGACTGGATAAGAAATCCAATTTTTGTCATCTGAATTTAATGGACTTTCCTTAGCAGAAGAAGAATTAGAATTGGCAGAGATTAAAAATGATGGGAATTTGAAGTTGAAACACCAAAGAGATGATTTGGACAGATTCTGGATTTCACTTGATGATTTTTCGCATCTTGCTAAACGGGCTCTTGTGATTTTGTTGCAGTTTTCAGTTTGCAAGATTTTCTGTGAAGACCAATATCAAAGCAGTGAAATGTGGCAGTATAAAAATGCTGGACGAAGAAATCCGAGTTAATTTATCCCGTCCAAACATAAAATATATTTGTAAGATTCGCCAAGCACGTGTGAGCCAAAAAACAAAAATTAAATCCAAGGATGAAAATAAGTGTCATTGTTTTCTTCATCTTCATGTAAATTCTTTCGTCTCATATAACATTTTAACAGTACTGGAAATGTGTATGTTTATCTTATTCATTTTATGAAGGTGTAAGTTATAAGTAGCCTATTAATGTGTGGAATATTTTCATTTGAGGGATAAGGTGACGTACTAAATTTTTATAGTTTGCTAGGGTGTCGCCATATAAAAAAGTTTTGAAAGCACTGATCTAGGCCTATGCCTTACTTGGGTTTGAACGCACGATCGCGACTTTCAAGCAGTATAAACGTATGACTTTGTAACTTTGGCTTTTGGTATCTTTGCAGTCACATACAGTCAATCAAAGTAACCTGTTAATCTGCATATTACTTTGTTTTAATATTGTTAGACTTAGCACGTGTTTTTAGTACATAACTTACTAAGTGGTGACGTCACAGATAAGTTTATTTCTGTCGTAGCCAACTTTTCATTACAGATTATTGTGCGCTAGGCTTGAAGCGTTAAGATCATATCTCGGATGAGATGTTGCCGTTGCAGCGATTACAATGATGGAGTAAGACATGGAGCCAGGGAATCCTGACAAAGAGTTGTCACTATATCATTAAGCATTGCCATGCGTACTGTTGAAATAAATACTACCTCATCATTCCGCCGTGGCTTAATTTGTTTTGTGAGTTCAACACCTCCTCATTCTAATCAGATGGGACCTTTCGTATTGACAAGAATTTAAAATCCCTTTGTCTTGCATTGTAATACTAAGCTCCCAATGCAAGCTCACAAAGGTTAATGCTTGCTTTATCGATACCGGTTGGCCTGAGAGCTGCGTTTGCTCTGCTCCTGGTTCTTAGTTTGTGTTGCATTAGTCTCATAGGGTGCTATGCATAGACATTTCGCTAGCCCGCGCTACGAGCATGCTAAACTAGCCCCGGCTATCGACTGATTACTTATACAGGATTCATTTCATATCATATCGCTAACACTGGTTTATGAATACGAAAAACGTTAGTTAGCTAATCATCCATTGGAAGCCCGCGCTAAGAATGTCTATGAATATGGCCCATAATATTTTATAATACATTACAATTTAAGAATTCTCAGAAAATGTTATATTTGAGAAAGAGTCAATAAAACATTAAACAACAGAGTCATTCTTTTTTTTACTTGGTTATTTAACGACGCTGTATCAACTACGAGGTTATTTAGCGTCGATGGAATTGTGATAGCGAGATGATATTTGGCGAGATGAAATCGAGGATTCGCCATAGATTACCTGACATTTGCCTTACGGTTGGGAAAAACCTCGAAAAAATCCAACCAGGTAATGAGCCCAAGCGGGAATCGAACCCGAGTCCGAGCGCAACTGCGGATCGGCAGGCAAGCGCCTTAGTCGACCGAGCTACGCCGATGGGTGTTTATTTTTTATTTTAGTTGGTTATTTAACGACGATGTATCAACTACTAGGTCATTTAGCGTCGATGAGATTGGTGATAGCGAGATGATATTTGGCGAGATGAGGCCGAGGATTCGCCAGAGATTACCTTGTATTCACATTACGGTTGGGGAAAACCTCGAAAAAAACCCAACCAGGTAATCAGCCCAAGCGGGGATCGAACCGGCGCCCGAACGCAACTTCAGACCGGCAGGTAAGCGCTTTAACCGACTGAGCCACGCCGGTGGCCCGATGGGTGTCATTCTGGTATGAGTTATTGAGTTATTTTACGACACTGTATCAACATCTCAG
This sequence comes from Periplaneta americana, assembly GCF_040183065.1. Taxonomy (NCBI): domain Eukaryota; kingdom Metazoa; phylum Arthropoda; class Insecta; order Blattodea; family Blattidae; genus Periplaneta; species Periplaneta americana. The sequence continues at coordinate 74,056,382 of NC_091122.1, read as the reverse complement.
GTTATTTAGCGTCTGAATGAAATGAAGTTGATAATGCCAGTGAAATGAGTCCGTGGTCCAGCACCAAAAGATACCCAGCATTTGCTCGTATTGGATTATTAAGGTATGTATTTATACTTCTTGTTAAAACAAAATTAGACGAACTCAGTCACACGTGTCACATTAAATGGCCGTAATTTTCTTCATTTACTCCTGCTTATTGTTCACCCATTACAGTATTCTGTTTCCTTCGTTTAAGGGGACCGGGAACCTCCTATCTTAACACACGATAAATTAGTAATATTTACTGTATCTTTTCTCTAAAACTGTTGGGAGTAGAACAATGAAATTTTTACAGGTCATTATTTCTGACACTCTTATAAGTAATCTGGTGGAAGAGTTTTCAAAAATAAAAATATTTTATGAATTTATGAATTTTTTTCTCGATATGTAAATTTGCATTTCATTTTTTGCTATATTTTTCAAGAAATCTGCTTTAAAAGCCCCTGTGTCAATTTATGCTATAATACCAATTAAGTACACACAGAAAATATGAAATAAATCTAACCATTAGAAGGTGCGATATAGTATACTTAATAGAGAAAAATAGAAACTTACGGAAAATGGCTGCCAAAGTTATCAGAACATCCCAACACGTCGTTGTTCCTGTAATAACTCCTATGTGCAAAATATAAAATTTTTTAGTAGGAAGAAAATACACTTTTATTCATTCTATGGCCACCATACATAAGAGACTGTGAATTCTTACATTTTCGAAACAAAGAAATATAATTACATATAGGACATTTTATTATTTGCTGTATCACTATTTAAGTTATTTAATAGAGCAAAAATCTGAAAAGCAAGAAATATGTCACATAGGAGTTATTGCAGGAACAACAACGAACTGCATAATCCTCATCTTAGATATACATTTTAAAAGTAAATTTGTATAATAATAATAATAATAATAATAATAATAATAATAATAATAATAATAATAATAGTAAATGATATACTGTTGAAAAGAGGATTTTTCAGAGAATATAAATCAATAAACAAAACAAAAATTGAAATTTTACAGTGTCCCGGATCTCTTAAATAATTTTTTTTTCAGTTGGTGCATATTTATTTCTTGTGGTCCATGAGAGCTTATTGTAGTTGTTGCTTCACAAGAATTGGAATTAGAAAATGAGAAAGAATAAGAAACACCTGACCTTATCGGTGAGTGCCGTAATAAATCCTCTCGCATTCACGTCAGTATAAAATTTACATCACATACATTGACCCAAAAAAGTTAAAGAAAGTCATTAAAAATAAAAGACATTTCATTTCGTACATAATCTTCTCACTTTCAGTAATAAATAAACAACCTGCCCGACAAATATTGCAACTCGCTGAGTGTTCCTAACAAAGAACTATTTTTATGAAATGAGAGAATACATAAAGCAAAATTAAATAAACAATCGAAGAATGCAACTATTTAAAAGCGTAAACGCCTATCGAAAGAAAGTTTTTTATCGTAATTATGAATGAAAACACAAAACAATATTAATTAAACAATTGAAGAGATTTCTTTAAAAAATCTAAAAATACAAGGTAGACCCTACGAATTGAGAGTACATGAAATTATACAAGTTATAAAGCACAGTAGTAGCAGCATTATCCATATTTTACCTGGCAGAGTCAAGGTCATAAGGCCTTCTCTTCCACTCAACCAGGTTTGAAACATATGCCTGAAATACATAAAACACACACGGAGGGGAAAAATGGAGCTTATTGACTTTCAGTAATTTGTCGTCTTCAGTTTGTTTGAAATACTTCAATAACAACATTTGTAAGTTAATAAAACCCTCGTTTTTATAGAGTTATTATAGATTTTGATACTAGAAATTTGGATGAACGTAGAACGTCCATCATAAACAGGAAAAAAAGGGACAAGAGCCTGATTATGTAGCTATGCCTGTAAATTAGCGAATATAATTTCTTATTAATCAGCATAAAGCGTTGCTTATATGTTACACGAGTCCTTAACTTTCATTTTGTGTAAACAAATTGTAACGATATACCAAGTAGCACAGCACATTTCACTAAGCAAAAAGTTCTAGTATTGTATTTATTTACATTCTATGGTATTCGTACATCGCTTCACAGTCAGAATATGGAAAATGTCAAAAAATCTTAATAATACTACTATATAAAGTCTTAATTATAGTCACAGTCTAGTTGAAATATAGGCTATACAATATACAATATAGTCTACTAGTACAACACAAAGGTTTAATATCAATAGTTAATGTTAATACAACATAGAAATATACATGAAGCGTTGTTGAATGTTATGAATTCACCTACAGATAGAGGACGTGAGAGATTAGGTACTTCTTTAATTTGTCCCTAAATAGGCCCTAATCTTATGTTTTGAGTTTCATTTTTTATATTCATCGGAAGGCTATTAAACTTTTACTACCATATAACGCACTCCTTTTGATAGCACGATAGACTTGCCGACATAGTATGAAAGTTATTTTTTGACGAGTATTTATACTATGAACTGTTGCATTAGTAACAAAGTTTTCACGATTACATACGAGGAACTTTATTAATGAAAAAAATATACAGAGAAGCCATTGGCATTAATTGTAGTTTTTTTTAATGGTCCTACACGATTCCCTAAATTTGGCAACTACTATTATTCTAATTACTGTTTTTTTTTGTAGTAGGAATATACTGTTAATATGTGTAAAATTTCTCCAAAATATCTTTCCAAAACTCATTACCGAGTGGAAATGTGCAAAGTATTTTTTAAGGTATTAATATTTACTATCTCTTGCATAGATCTAATTGCAAAACATGTTGAATTTAGTTTGGGGATAATTTCTTTAATATGATTTTTCCAATTTAACACATTATCGATTTGTAGGCTTAGAAATTTGGTTGTTGTTTCTATTAGGGACCTATTATTAATTATTGCGTTTGAAATTTGCTTTATGTTCTTATTTCTTCTTTCTTAGTGTGTTCTAATATTCAACATTCGTTTGTTCTATGTAGAAATTTAACATCTGGAGACTGCGTCTCTGTTTACATTGTAATATCTAGCATCTGTTTCCTTTGAAAGTGAATATGGACATTTATCCTTTTTATCCCTATGAAACTTGAAAACAAATTGTGTTACTTCCAGTTGGTTGCTGACCAAATGAAAGTAGTCCTATGGTAGAGCTGCTACCTCAAAGCGCACGAACAAGCTTTAGAAATAAGGTAGGAAAGTGAAAATTAAATAATAATCTAGGACTCGGATACCTTAATACTGTCGTGTTCTAAGTTCAGTCAAGAGAGACTGAATAGGAAAGAAAAAAAGGGATCTTGTACAATTGTAAAAATGTCAGATCTGTCAATACTTATGATGCTGATCAGTGTATATTGGTGAGTAACCCATCCCATTGGTTCATCAGACATTACTGTATGACTATTAACAGCTGCATTAATCAGGAACCTATTATTAAATTATTGCGTTTGAAATTTTTACTCATTCGAACATAAAGCGAAAATTTTGATTATTAATGCACGCACATTAAAATATAAAGCGAAATTCTAAGTAGAATGAGTAAAAATTTCCCCATATGTACTTTACCAGTGGAACGAGAATTTCAGTTGTTTGACAAAATTCTGAAATATTGAGGCGTAGAGTAGGGTTCTAGAGTTGTAGAGATACAGAGGTGATTTATCGAGCGGGATATGAAGCATCCCTAAGTATTTTAGCCCAAATAGGCTTTTCGTACACCTATAATGGAATTAATTATTACGTTCCGACTATGCGGCTCACTCACGTGTAATAAATAGATTTAGAATGGGTGGTATATTCTATGTAATGAGGCCCCTCTACCCTGTTCTCTGCCATACATGCATCCTGCAATGTTGCAATCCCCTGCATTAGAGACATAAATTGAATTGGCAACGAAAATTAGAACTAATTGTATGCAATATAATTTACTTCTCTTAGCCAAATATTTTCCCATAAATCAAGTAATCGTTTAATTTTATTTTATTTTACTTGGTTATTTAACGACGGTTATTTAGCGTCGATGGAATTGATGTTAGCGAGACGATATTTGACGAGATGAGGCCGAGGATTCGCCATGGATTACCTGACATTTGCCTTATAGTTGGGGAAAACCTCGGGAAAAACCCAACCAGGTAATCAGCCCAAGCGGGAATCGAACCCGCGCCCGAGAATCGTCTCATATGTCGACATGAAAACACGAGTATGACCATTATTGAAGTATAGTATGATTGTGTGTCTTTGATTTAGTTAATTAACTTTTACTAACAATTACTATACATTATACTATTGTCATACTAAAAGTCATGACCAATCCATTGTTAAAAATCTTAAATTTTATTTTTTAGACATATCAGATACATTACCTTAATCAACAGACTTTTCTGTCACTTTTCAAAATAGTCTCCATTTCTTTGCGCACATTTTTCCAGCGTTCTGTAAGTTTAAAAGTTTCCTTGCTGTAGAAGTCCGTTTCATCTTTCCGAAGACACTGACGCACTGCTTTCCGGATGTCCTCCAACGACTCGTAGCGTTGGTCTCGCAGCTGCACCTTTACAGAACCGAAAAGATGGCAGTCGGAGGGTGCCAAGTCGGGACTGTAGGGAGATTGCGAAAGAGTTTCCCACCGAAATGTTCTGATTTCCTCCACGGAGACACGATTATTCTGAGGCCACTCTTCATCGTCTTGCAGGATGATCATCTTTCCAGGACGTTTCTCGCGCAATGCACGACGAAGCTTCAAAACTATCTGAATACAGCGGACAGCATTAATTTATGGTCTGTCCAGGTTCAAGAAATTCTATCAAAATGCATCCCAGAACTCACCAACTCTTTCCTTGTTGCGTTCCGTTGAGGCAGTTCGAGGGCGACCGCTACGAGTCTCATCTTGGATGTTCGTGTTCCCATCTTCGAAATGTTTCACCCATCTCCTTACACTGCTGGTGTCCATGCACACATCTCTGTATGCACGTTGAAGTCTGAGGTAAATTTCAGCAGCAGATTTTTCTTCTTTAACAAGGAATTTAATGACAGCTGTCGAAATGAACCATTGTTGTCGACCATTTTGCAAACATTGCCTGTGATCACATCATAGAAGTTAATGACGTCACAATATGTCAATACATAATGTAAAGTGTGTAGATTATGATCATCAGACATTGGATTCTAGGGCAAATGCCTATTTTGTTTCTTTAGGAGAAAAGTAAAAATAATTATTAATATTTGTGTTTCATGGAAATTGAAAGGTATTCAAAGAGTTTTATAGTGCCCTAAAATGCCCTAAAACGGTTATTAGAGCCTAATTTGTTAATATTCGCCTAAAAATGCCTAACTCACTGTAAAGTTTCGCATTTTACTCTTACTTTTTATAATTTATACATGCATTCACTGCGAAATTTAAGGCATTTAAAAAGTGGAAAGTTTGCTTCACACCGGCCATGAAACCATTGATAAAGGAAACAAAATGTTTTGAATCTCACGACACTCGCAATAGATTTCACCGAATTTAACATGTTTGGAGGCATAAATGCCGACAAAGAACCAACCTTAGTTTTGAAGCAGGCAACAATCACAACATGTGCTGCTACCGATTCAGAGATATACTATACTATAAAAATGACTGTTTTCGGTCTGAAACCGATTAGCTGTACTGCCCTTCAGAGTGTCATAAAATCACAATTTTTGGAGAAAGAGTGTTTTTAAAATATTTATGAAAAGTCGTAAAACTGCGAATTAGTAGGGTAAACCATTACAAAATATTTAAAAGAATGGCCCTCCTAGTGTTAACACTACCAGGAAATGCAACAATAAGTGGAACTTTGTATTTTTGTCCAATTGAATCTCAATAACAACGGTTCATTTGAATGCTCGTTAACAGTTGCTCTTTCCCTCACCTTATTTGTGTTGAGAAGTTTTGAGAGGTAGGACGTTTTCCTGTGAAGTTTAACGCGATAATGCCGAAAAATATAAGTGCAAAATCTACATTGATCCGGCAATGGCTAACAGAATATTCAGAATTCACTTATGATGGAAAAATAATATTCTGCAAGATTTGTAGCAAACAGGTATGTAACAATAGTTGAAATATATAAATTCTATTAATTTTAATGAGTAGGCCTATAATATTTATACATTGACTGAGCTATCCTGAGATATAATTCTTTTTAAGACCACTACACTTTAACCTTTTAAATTCCGATAGTTAAAGTATTTGCAGGTCATTAAAATTTTGATTGTTCGAACCCACTAACTTTGTGATAGAAATACGGCAATACAACAATTAGGATTTTATTTTAATTCAGTTTACTTTACATTTTTAGATTTCGCAAGAAAAGAAGTGCCACCTAAAGCAGCATGTGCAAGGAGCGGCTCATAAGGCTAAAGCTCAGCAGAAAAATCAACTGCAACAAACTTTACTAACACAGCCTACTTCATCCAATCTCAGCAGCAATTTCTATGCTGATTTAACCAGAGCGTTTGTTGCTGCTAACATTCCCTGGAATGCAATTGAAAATCCGGTTTTAAGACAGTTTTTACAAAAATACTGCAAACAAAATATCCCATCTGAGTCGACCCCAAGAAAAAATTACTTAGAATATACAATGAAACTTTAGCTTCCATTCGGGAGGATATAGGTGATTCTTACATATGAGTCTCTGTGGATGAAACCTCAGATCCTATGAATAGGTATATAGCAAATATGGTAGTAGGAAAACTTAGTCCTGATGGACCTTCGATTCCACACCTCGTATGTGTTAAGGAACTTTCGAAAGTGAATAGCCAAGCCATTGCTTATTTTGTAAATAAAGGCCTACAGTCTTTATACTCAGGTAATATAGACGATTCTAAAGTTCTGTTGTTTTGTACTGATGCTGCCTCATACATGGTTGCTGCAGCTCCACTTCTTAAAACATTTTATCCTAACCTCACGCATGTAACCTGTCTAGCACATGGCCTTCACAGGGTTTCTGAAACAATCCGGAATGAATTTCCTCTTGTCAATTAGTTTATTTCTAACACAAAAAAATGTTTTTGTAAAGCCCCATCCAGGATTTCAATATTCAGAGAGAACTTTCCAGATATCCCACTCCCACCTCAGCCGGTTGTTACACGATGGGGAACCTGGATTCAGTCAGTGGTGTATTATTCTAAGTATTTTAAAGAAGTGGTCACAGTTATTGATAAATTGCCTGAAACTGATAGTGCAGCGTGTGTGAAAGCAGTGAAAGATTGTCTGAATGACTCACGAGTGAAAAACGATATTGCCTACATAACATCAAACTTTTCTTTCATACCTGCAAGCATTGAACAATTAGAACGTGAAAAACAATCTCTTTGTAGCCAAATAGCAATAGTAAAGGAAGCTCAAGTGAACATACATTCTGTTTTGGGAGAAACTGGGAAAAAAGTTAAAAATAAGTGGGACAACGTATTAAATAAGAATGTAGGATTTTCACTGTTGGAAAAATATCAAGAGTGATATCGGGGGAAAGTGTAAATGTTCCAGTAAGTATTGATGTTTCTATTGTACCTAATTTAAAATTTGCGCCTCTCACATCTGTTTCGGTTGAAAGAAGTTTTTCTGCTTTCAAAATGATTCTCAGTGACAAAAGGCAAAGGTTAACTGTGGAGAATTTAGAAAAAATTCTGGTGGTGTACTGTGCAGATAATTATAATAAAGTCTGAGCATGGAACTGAATTTCAATAACTTAAAATGAGTAATCTTGATATCAATAATCATTATTTCATTAGTTTCAATATATTAAATTTGTGCAGCTCTGTTTATAAATATAATATAGTATTCTTTTTTAATGTTTAAACATACTTTTTTGTGCGTATTTTAGTGTATTACTAAAAATTTCAGTGAAAGAAATAAGTATGATACCTTGATGTGCCTAAAATGCCTATTTTCATTAAAATAGAGCCTAATTTTACAAATTTTGAGCTTATTTTAGGCGCCTAAAACTGCAATTTTTAGTGCCTAAAAATCCGATGTCTAATGATCATATAATCGTTTTTGTTACATTATTGAAATTGAAATTATAGCAATGTGTGTCTCATAACTTTCAGTACGACCCTATGTAGATTCGTACCTGATGGTATGAACAAAATCCGGCCAATCGTGTGGCAAAAATCGCAGTACACAAACGATATGTCGAAAAGTACCTTTTCGTTGTCATGAATGCTACACATATGTAGGCCTATGTCCGCTAAATATCAAAATCGACTAAAGAGGATTACGTTAATAAAACCAACGACTTTATTAATAAAAATGATGTAATAGAATATTGATTCCTTTCAGAAACAGATAAAACAAGCCATTAAATCTGCTTCAACAATTATCCCGAATTCTAATGCGCATAAATATACAATACAATACCCCAGTGCACCAGTTTTAAGAACCCTCCCGAAACACACATAAAAGTGTACTTTCAATGAGACCAGTCGTGAATAGCGTTAAGGCCCCTAATCATAAAATTAACAAATTCTTGCATAATTTCTTTAAAAAATGCCTTGCAACTTGAAAACAAATATTCATTAAATAATTCGTTACATCTTATTGATAACTTGAAATCAATTAAGTTAAACAAGAATACCAAATTAATATCTTTGGACATTGAAAACCAATATTCCAATATTCCCATTAAGGAAACCATAGATATTGTAAAAGTTAAATTAAGATCGAAGAACACTGATCATAATATCATAGAACAAATTGCCAACTTACTTTCCGTTTCCTTAAGACAGAATTATTTTTCTTTCAATGACAAAATTTAACAACAAACAAAAGGCTTAGCCATGGGCGATCCCCTATCTGGTGTCCTCTCGGAAATGTTCTTACAAAGTTTGGAATGTAAACAAGTCCCCAATTTAACTACTCAGTATAATATACTCTTCTATGCCCGTTATGTGGATGATACTCTCATATTTTACAATAGTAATAGTGCAATCCATGAAGATATTCCCAAAGGTTTTAATAACCTATATCCCAATCTAAAATTTACTTGTGAAACAGAACATAATAGATCTATAAACTTTTTGGATTTGAACATAGCCATTCGAGGCTCCAATTTTTGTTATAATATTTATAGGAAACCTACAACCACCAGTCATTCCATTCAATTTGATTACAATCACCCCTACACACATAAGATTAGTAATTTTCGGTTTCTAGTTGACCGGTTGCTCAAAGTCCCTCTAAACAAAACGAATTATCAGGCTGAATATAGATACATTGTAAATTTAGCACAAATCAATGGATTTAATAAGAACTTAATTACCAGTTTGATAAGAAAACGCTTAAATAAATTTAAAGCAGAATCCAAACTAGTATCACTTTAATAAGTTCTGTCAAAAAGACTAAAATCACCCACTGGAACCCATGACATTTTTCGGAAATGTATCATACAAATTAGGTAACCTTTTTAGAAAAGAAAAAATTAACGTAGCATTCCGTACCAACAACAAACTTAATAATATAATTCCCAATAACATTCAAAATTACAATAAATTTGCCAATAGCGGTATCTATCTTTTACAATGTAAAAACTGTCCCAGTAAATATGTTGGCCCAACAAAAAGGAACTTTCGCACGCGTTACAAAGAACACGTCTGTGACTTCAAATTCAATAGGAATAAATCAAAGTTTGCCACGCATCTCATTTCCCTTAATCACGAACTTACTGGCATAGAAGAAGCCCTTCAGGTCTTAAAGACTATTAATAATTACAATTATATTAATGCAAATCAAGATTTTCAGGTATAACTCCCTGTAAAGTTATAATTATTCAATTATATTAATGCTGCAGAAGAACTATATATAACCTAAGCTGTTGATAAAGCATCGTAAAATAACCAACTAAAAAAAAGAACTATATATTAGCATTCATTCTAATAATAATGATAGCCCGCTACTTAATGAACAATACCCAAACTCAAATAACCCGCTGTTTAAGAACATGCGCAAGTGACTTTCATCCATCCACTAGTCTTGCCAGGTATACAGTTTTCGTCATACGCTACCACTTAATGTAAAGCTCAGTCGTGTCGCCGACCTCATGGATTCAAGACGCTTTTCCAACTTTTTGTAAGTATTGGTTTAGAAGATTTAAATAATACCTAAATATTTCTAAATACTCTTTCATTCTATCCTTACAATTTACAGGGTTTTTCCTGTTTTCCATAACCGGCCACACGACCGACCTGTTTGTAGCATCGTTAAATCTGTCATGAAAGCTGTACCTGCAATGACGGAAGAGTTGCGCCGTTCCCTTGGATCACACACGCCCCTTTCAACATAGTGCTTCTACATACATCGTGGTGTCTTTTTGCTGGTTCTACTCTCTGTTTTTAAGTATATTATATTTTTAACTTCTGTTTTAACCTTATATACCTAGTGTTCACTTATCATAACATGTTTTATTCGACATACACGACCTGAAGATGCCAATCAAAATTGGCGAAAACGTTTGTTTTTAAACCTGTTTTTAATGTTGTTATAACATGTTTTATTGTGTTTTGTGTTAAGTATTGACTGAATAGAACTTTTTATCAATCAAAATCGAGTTTCTGGGTCATCACAATGGTAAAGTAAAATCACTGACACGATGATGACTGTAGTTCATCTTTACATGTTTCAAGCATTTTGCAATAATTCATTTATTCATGCTACAACATGATATTACCACTAGAAGTTTCATACAAATTAAGTTTAGTAGTATAAATAAGAAGACAATTTTCTACAAAGTGTCTCTTGCACAGAAGTGTTCGGCAGGAGGCTCACCCCAACACGTAAGAGATCCCATTGGCTACTGATTTTCTCAGTCAAGGTCAAGCTCCGTAAAATATAGAATGCAGTGTGATATAAATTTACGTTCTACTGTGACGAATAATGTATCTGATAAGAAACGGGAAATTTCAAAGTCTTACTACGATAAATAGCTGTAGGCTAACTGTAGAATAAGCCTTATTTAATTCGGAGTAGTCAGATGATAAACGTTCGGAACAAGATCGCAGATTCAAACACGCTTCAGTTATTTTCAGCCATCTACAATGTCAATTTTAAGTAATAATAAATGATCTTGAGTCAGTTATGCTAAACATATTTCAGCGTCCAGAAGAAAGAGAAGAGCCACAAGTTTGTGAAACTAAGCCTGCAGTAACGGGTCCAAAACAATATAGGTAGGCTCCTCCCACAGTGACTGCAACACGATCATTGAAACATGTGTGACGCATATGAGTCATCATTTTTTCCATGAAGATGGAACCAGCAAGGAACCACCTTCTTCTTGGGCGCGACCAGATACACTTCTGAGAGGCGACAAATTAAATTTCACTCACTTTCGCCTACATACAAAGACCGTAGTTTTCAATAGCAAATATTCATGCGAAATTGCATACCAGTATTCAAAATTAGCTTCTGTATTTTATAATTTTAAAGTGAATTTCTTTTTTGGGATAAGCTACCGATCGTGTTGTTTCAAATGGAGTCTGTTATTCCATCAAATAAGCAGTTGCCATAGGAACGTCTACCTACCATATAGCTTCTACAATGTACAAGGCAAGACCTATAAAACCAATGCTTCCTCTATAGGGCATTCATGATCTACGCAGGATTAACAATCTGCTTACAGTTTAATATTCCCCTTATGTCTTTTTCTCGAGTTCTCGATTATCAATCGTTTAGACAAGCGTTTTCTACCTTTTTCAACACGTGACACACCAAAGGTGTAATTTAAAATCCCACAACACAACCAATCATCTAAACCAGTGGTCCCCAACCAGGCGGGAATTTTTGGGGTTTTAGGGGGGAATGAGGAATATAAAATACAAACAAATGAGATAAATGTGTACGCATTTAATAAATTAAATACTTTAAATTTTATATTTAAGTCAACATGGGGGGGGGAATGACAGTGTAATAAATGGTTAAAGGGCTGAGGGAGCAAAAAGAGTTGAAAAGCGCCGAAAAAATTACACATTATTCACAAATAGAACTAACACACTTTTTTGTACTTTTTTTTAAGTTTATAATACAAATGTTACCTGTGATTGAGGTTCTGGCGGATATGTAGGCTACTTCCCCTTTACATTAATCATATCTTTATGTAAGTACAACAATATTCCTGAGGAAATAAAAAAAAACAAGAAGAAAAGAAGGCTGAAGTTGCAGTCATTCGAAGAAGAAGTTGGCGACTCAACCCAGGTAACAGGAGTTAATGAATGGGTTAATTTGTCAATATTAAGTAATTAGCTGCAGTTCAAAGTCATTAATCATTAATGTTATAGAGCGATGAACTAAAAAAATCTAGCATTACATCTGCCTGGAAGAATCCTTGTTCTGATCTTTCTTTCATTTTTCGCCCCTATACTTGGTTTTTTTAAAGATGGGACATGACAGGAGCGTTATTATTATTATTATTATTATTATTATTATTATTATTATTATTACAATGTGTTTATTCAGAATACAGAATAGAATACAGAATATAATTCAGGGGTTTGCCGGAAAAAGGGCCTATACGTCAATATGGCGAATTGAGATACATGCAATCTAAGATTTTAAAACGCACCTGATTAAAATGTTATACACGCACGCAGCCCTGTCCTGCAGATATATACAGTACAATCAAAACAAAATTTCGCAATTATAATTATTCACTACATTTTAAACCGTTTTTCCCGAAGAAGGGCGTATATGTCTATCCGCCTTTCTTCCGGCAAAGCCCTCAATTACAATAATAGAAATAGAAATAAAATAATACAATCAATATAAAAAAGGAGATACAGTAATATTAACGAACTTTGAGGACCGAATGAGCAACGCTCGTGTTCGGTCGCAGTTCAGATATATTATTAATAAGTCTATAAGAGAATATACAAAATAAAATAAAATAGGAACTAAAATTAAAATTACAGCTACAGTGAAATTATATAATATAATATATTAATATAAGAGGAATATAGAAAATAAAATAAAATAGGAACAAAAATTAAAATTACAGCTGCAATGAAATTATATAATATAATATTAACATAGAGAAGAATAATATCGTACTTGAATAAATTAGGACAATTTATGAAAAAATGTAGGCCTATATTTCAAAATTATAGAATACAAATATAATATAGGCTGATTAATTCATACATATAGGCTGTACAGTTATTTAATCAAATTGAAGACATTAACACGTTTATAATTTTCTTGTTATATGTTAGTGGGTTACATCTTATAAGTTCTGGGTGTAATTTAGTTAAAGAATTATACAACCGAGGGCCAAAATTAATGCTATGTTTTAGACCAGGAGATGTGAATCATTCAGAATAAAACTCAAAAACGAATTTCTTGTAAAAATAAAAATAAAATATGTCACGAATATTGGATATATGCGTAACAAATCTGGCATGTAAAATGGCAGGACAATAAAGACATCTAAGAAGACTGGGGGAAAAAAAAAGAAAAGATGAACTGCCAAGGTCTCTGACTATAGAACAAATAAGAATTCTTATCTTAAGATTTTGGTCACACTGTATATATGTGAATATAATCCCTCTACGACCAATGGAAACTAACTTTCTGGACGCATATGAAAACTAGCGCGAACAGTACACGTGGTAATCATTTAACAAAAGTACAAATACAGAAAATTCTGTCCATTTTGTCGCGTGAAGTACCGGCTGTCCTTGACGCTGCACCTTCTTTACGGTAAGGTTCTCGCTGGGCGACTCTGCGAACACGACTGGAAAAATTATATGCAAGCTGCGGTTTGAGACTGTTTGTTTGTTTCAATTTTTCCGTGTTTGTGTTACAGACTGAAGGAAACACATGGTAACATGGAGGTCAGTGAGCAGATCTCTACTGCAATCTATCACTCTTTCCCTCTCTCTTCTTCACTACCTGTTTAATTTGTCCGACCCCCAACTCTTTCCATTCTTCACAATTCTATTGTCTCTACTAGTTTCTCTTTTTACTTACTATTGTTACTGCACGGGGAATCAATCTTGTAAATTTATAGGCTATGTTTATCTTACCTATTATACACTTGTGATTGGAGAAATGACCCAACTCATGAATCCAGCATTGTGTAATTTTACTGATTCTTAGACTTCATAGATCTCCTACTTCTGTCACAAATGAATCTCATTTTTCAGACTATGTTTCCTCTGTGAATAGAATTCACTCGTCATTTAAAATTATATTTTTCAACCTGTTTCTAGGGCCATTCCATGAAGAAAACAATACAACTGTTGAAGCTTGTTACACTACTATCGTTTTAATATTAATAGACACTAACCTCAACTTCACAGTACCTGCATTACCTTAAAATTATAATGATTAGAGACCGGATTTTAAAGGGAAACTCTTTTTTTATTTTAACACGAAACATGAAATAATTAATTACGATATTCAAAACTATCTTCCATAGACCAAATTATGTGGTTTTGACTTCCCCCCTTTTTAGTCCATATTCCCTTTTTTCTGCTTCTTTAAAACATCTCTTATTTTGGTCCTTTTTGACAGAATATCGCAAATATTTAGATAATTTTCCTATATTTTTTTTCAGATAGGCCTATAACTTCCTGAGCAAGCGAAAATAAATATCATTCTTCATCTGATTCCAGACATTGAAAAACTAATAAAGTGTGCTGATTTAGGGTTCAGGATAAAAAGAAAATTTTCACCTCTGGTTTCAGTTGATGTTGAGCGATCATTTTATGTTTATAAAGACATTCTGAATTAAAAGAAATGTTGAATGTGATCAAATACAACACTTTCCTTACGTTGTGAAGCAATAAATATAAGCTTGTGTGTGCTATGTTTATCCATGAATGTGCTGAAGTGTGTTTTCAATTAAAATAGCACCCTTTTGAGGGAGTAATATAGTCCCTTTTGAAGTCCTTTTTTGACTGTATCAAATACAACACTTTCCTTATGCTGTGAAGAGATAAATGTAAGTTTGTGTATGCCATGTATTTCCATGAATGTACTGAAGTGTGTTTTGAGGAATAATATAATCCCTTTTTAAGTCGATTTTTTTGTTATAACTTTCCCATTTTTTGTCATTTTTTGATGAAAAATTTTCCCTTTAAATCCCGGTCTCTAATAATGACTAAGTTTAAAACAGCCTGTGTTAAAATGTATTTCTTTAACAGAAATGTGCGCTAAAACTAATTCATTTTATATTTTTTGAAGTCATATAGATAGAGAATTTTATGTAAGTCATTTTATACATGTAGATTCATAGTATTCAATACTATCATAGTGTTCTGCCCAAGGGCAGATCTTTCACTGCAAACCAAGCATGATCCAATCTTTCCTACTTTCTGCCTTCCTCTTTGTCTCGTCATATGAGCCATATATCTTAATGTCATTTATCATATTTATATCTTCTTCCGCCACGAATTCTTCTCCCGTTCACAATTCTTTCCAGTGCATCCTTCAGTAGGCAGAGCCTTCTCAGCCAGTAACCTAACCAGTTCCTTTTTTTCTTCCTAATCAGTTTCAGCACCATTCTTTCTTCACTCACTCTTTCTAACACAGTTTCATTTCTTATCCCGTCTGTCCACTTCACACTTTCCATTCTTATCAATATTAAAATTTAAAAGCTTCTAATCGTTTCTCTTCACTTCGTCGTAATGTCCATGTTTGTGCTCCATATAACTCCACACTTTATATAAAGCATCTCACTAGTCTCTTCCTTAGTTCTTTTTCCACAGCTCCGCAGAAAAAGCTCCTTTTTCTAGTAAAATATCCTTTCTCATTGCTAATCTCCTTTTCACTTTCTGGCAGCAGCTCATGTTACTGCTTATACTAAACCCCAAGTATTAGAAGCTATCTTCTTTATTTTTCTTCCGACACCATGGTCTTCGTCTTGTTTGTATTCATCTTCATCCCATACTGTTCACAGCTGTCAAATGTCCGAAGACACGTTTGACCTCATAAGTGACACCAACGAGGCATCACTCATGAAGCAAATAGGCCAGGAGGTAATGGAGTGTTCAAACCTGTGGAGTAACGATTAGCGCGTCCGGTGGAACCAGGTGGCCCAGGTTCTATTCCCGGTCGGGGCAAGTTCCTGGTTGAAGTTATTTCCGTGGTTTTTCCTCAACCCAACATGAGCAAATGCTGGGTAACTTTCGGTCCTGGACCTCGGATTCATTTCACCGGCATTATCACCTTCATCTCATTCAGATGCTAAATAACCTAAGATGTTGATAAAGCGTCGTAAAATAACCTACTTAAAATAAAAAATAAAATAAAAGATAATGGAGTAGAGTGCCCCTCCATTGAATTCATCGCTGACTTGTTACATATTGCACCAGTGTCGCCCTGGGTGACGCAGTCTGTATAGTGCTGGCCTACTGTGCCCGAGGTTGCGGGTTCGATCCCGGCCCAGATCGATGGTATTTAAGTGTGCTCAAATACGACAGGCTCATATCAGCAGATTTACTTGCATGTGAAAGAACTCCTGCGGGACAAAATTCCTGCACACCGGCGACGCTAATATAAACTCGGAAGTTGCGAGCGTCGTTAAATAAAACATGATTTTTTATTATACTAGGCAGACGATGACCATGGTCATGGGGAGAAAACTAAAGAAGGTAAACTTGTGAATTTTAAAAAGGCAGTAGAGCAAGTGGAAAGCTTCAAATACTTGGCTACTATAAGCAGTAATATGAGCTGCAACTAGGAAGTCGAAAATAGATTAGCAATGGCAAAGGAAGCTTTTAATAGAAAAAGGAGCATCTTCTGCGAAACTCTGGAATAAGAACTAAGGAAGAGACTAATGAAATGCTTTCTGTGGAGTGTGGTATTGTATGGGGCAGCAACATGGACATTACAATGAAGTGAAGGGAAGCGACTAGAAGCATTCGAATTGTGGATATGAAGGAAGATGGAGCGTGTGAAATGGACAGGCAGAATAAGAAGCGAAGCTGTGTTGGAAAGAGTGGGTAAAAGAAGAATAATGCTGAAACTGATAAGGGAGAGGAAAAGGAATTAGCTGGGTTACTGGTTGAGAAGAAACTGCCTTCTGAAGGATGCACTGGGAGGAATGGTGAACGTGAAAAGAGTCCGGGGCAAAAGAAGATATCAGATGATAGACGATATTTAGATATATGGATCATATGCGGAGACAAAGAGGAAGGCAGAAAAAAGGAAGAACGGAAAATGCTGGGTTTGCAGTGAAGGACCTGCCATTGGCCAGAACATATGAATAAATGAATGAATAGTCGGACTTCAGAGATATACAAATAATAAATTGTTCTTCCTCTGACACATATCTTCAAGTGAGATGTGCTGCTTGGTAATAAATGTACATGTACAGCTGTCAAAAGAAAAAGTGGCCGCTCTCCTGAAACAAAGTTCCCTTCGGGTATCTTCGCTACAATTCGGAGACAGGCGATGTTACATGTTGTTGGACCACGTTGCCTCATATCTACAGTTATAATTGAAGTATTCTGTGTGTTATCGATAGCATAATGGTAGCGTTCAGGCCTCTTATTCATGAGGTCCTGCGTTCGACTACAACTACGTGCTTTTTATGTTCTTTTTTGTTCTGTTTTTGAGAGAGACAAACTATACATAATGGCTCCTTTCTCATTTACGATTATTTTAGTAATTAACATCAGGTTCATTAATATATTATGCCATGACTTTATCATTATCATTATGATATTGTGACTGCAAATGGAAAGAAAAAAGATTTTATTCTCAATAAAATATCTTTCGTGGCATAAACATAACAAATTTACTGGCGTCGGCCTTAAACATTCAAACAATTAAGCGTTAAAAAAACAAAACAAAAAGCCACAATTCAATATTTAGTCTATCTTCCTCTTATCTCGATCATCTTGCAGTCGAGTGGGCATGGAATTGACTAGTCTTTGCAAATAGCGACTGTTCTTAGACACTATATTCCAGGCATTCTGAACATACACACATACATAAGTGTTCTGTCCATGGGCAGCTCTTTCATTGCAAACCCAGCAATCTCCAATCTTTTCTATTTTCTGCCTTCCTCTTAGTCTCCGCATATGATCCACATATCCTAATATCTATTAGTCTTCTCAACCAGAGACCCAACCAATTCCTTTTTCTCTTTCTAATCAGTTTCAGCATCATTCTTTCTTCACTCACTTTTTCAAACACAATTTTATTTCTTATTCTGTCTGTCCACTTCACACGCACCGTTAATCACCACATCCACATTTCAAATGCTTCATTTCGTTTCTCTTCATTTCGTCGTAATGTCCATGTTCCTTCCCCATACAATGCCACACTCCACACAAACCACTTCACTAGTCTCTTCCTTAGTTATTTTTCCAGAGGTCCGCAGAAGATCCTTCTTCTTCTATTAAAAGCTTCCTTTGTTCATGTTTACAGTTTTTCTTGGGAAGGATAGGCCTAAATGCGGTAACATCCCGTTGCTTTCCGCACACCACTATCTCTTTCGCATCTTATTAGATTCCAGGGGGCCCAAGCGTGGAGATGAGGAGAGTGGATTTGACTAATTGGGCCCTCCGGACTTCACCGAAAGTCACGGCAAGGGTTAAATATTAATTCTATCAGGATGTTTGACCCTATTAGAGATCGGGAAATCTCAATTAGCCTTTGCTCCCCGCATCCTGGACTAGCTTCTACGAATCATCAGAAAATCTTAGAGTGTGATTGGGCCAATTTTTCCGAAAATGTTTCCACACTTTTGCCCTCGTAGCTCAGCGGACGAACGACGGAATTTAGATGTCAACGTCTCAGGTTCAATTCCTCGTTACTCCTTTTCATTTTATTGTGGTTCAAGATAGTATAATGTAATAATACAAAAAGAAAAACTAATACCAGTATTATGCAACTGGATTTTTCCAAACCTGATATTAAATTTATGTTATTTATATCGCTAAAGAACGATTACAATATAAATAACTTGAATATTATTTATACAGTATCACTAAAGAACGATAACACAATATAAATGATAAATATCGGCTTGTTTAATTAATATAAGATATTATATAATACGTATTTAATTATCTAAATAAAATAACCTATTTTAAAAGAAAGATGTTTATTTGTGTTATAATAATTACTTGCATAAAATACAGATTATTTATATTGCGAAAGAAGAATAACAATGAAAATAACTTGAATATTGTTTTATAATGCTAATGAAGGAAAACAGAATATAAATGATAACTTGAATATTATGTATATCGCTAAAGAACGATAACAATATAAAAAAGTGAATATTATTCATATCGGAATTTCACAGATTTATTACAGATGTATTTAAGAAATTGTAGAAGAATAGTAATTAGTAACAGTGTCCTATTTATTTTTGTTGGAGCCAAATTTGTAACTTTTAAAAGTGTGGTTACTATGTTGAAGTGTATGTGTTGCAACGGATGCTTGATTTTTTATGTATGTGAGTCAGTTATGGGATGCTTGATGTCGTCGCAATGTCGTAATTATAGTTTGATTGTGACTGTGTGACTATTGTGTATTAATTTATGATGTATGGTACGGAAAGCTGCATATTTGTGTTATAGAAGTGTTACGTATGTGTGTTGTTAATGTTTTTGTATGTTTCAAATTGATAACTGATATTTGTTTTGCAATCGCAATGCCTAATTTACGGATTGTTTATGTTTTGTTTAAATCGCGTAAGCTAATTTAATTTTCTTTTCCATTTCTCTTTATGCTTATCTTTTTTGTGTATAAAACTATAGCCCTAACATACATATGTAAAATAGGGCTAACCCCCATTGGAGATACTGTAGCTACAATAGTAATAATTATTATTCATATCGTTATAAAACGATAACAGAATACAAATGATGACTTGAATTTTATTCATATCTCTAAAGAACGATATCCATCAAGAACGATAACTGGATATAAATGATAATTTGAATATAATTTACATCGCTAAAGAACGATTAAAAAATAAAATGAAAACTTGAAGAAGGCCCGCACCCAGAACCTTTGAATCATTAAACAAGCACTCTACCGCTGGTCTGCGAGGAGCAGATATGGAACACTTTCATAGTTCCGGAACTGCTTGTACAAGCACATGCATCGTGTAACATCGCCGCGACCCGAAGTGGACTTTGAAAATATTCGCTGTTCACGAGTGCGGCCACTTTTTTTTTTGACAGCTGTACATGTAAAGTTACATATCAGCCAGAACCTCAATCAATGATGATATTTCAGTATGATGCGAAATTTTGGTACAACTGTACCGCATGACCGCCATGAAAACATTTCTAAGCCGGTCATTTTTTCAACGAGTCAAAAGTTTAAAAACATCCATTCGAAAGAGATATTTCACTCCTGTCTTTATAGTGCCCTTTTAGTATATTCTGTACATACATTACATTATATTAAATTACTTACTTACAAATGGTTTTTAAAGAACCAGGATTCATTGTCGCCCTCACATAAGCCCGCCATCGTTCCCTATCCTGAGCAAGATTAATTCACTCTCTATCATCATATCCCACCTCCCTCAAATCCATTTTAATATTAACCTCCCATCTAAGTCTCGGCCTCCCCAAAGGTCTTTTTCCCTCCGCTCTCCCAACTAACACTCTACATGCATTTCTGGATTCGCCCATACATACTACATGCCCTGCCCATTTCAAAATTCTGGATTTAATGTTCCTAATTATATCAGGTGAATAATACAATGCGTGCAGTTCTGCGTTGTGCAATTTTCTCCGTTCTCCTGTAACTTCATCCCTCTTAGCTCCAAATATTTTTCAAAGCACCTTATTCTCAAACACCCTTAATCTCTGTTCCTCTCTCAAAGTGAGATCCAAGTTTCACAACCATACAGAGCAACCGGTAATATAACTGTTTTATAAATTCTAACTTTCAAATTTTTTGACAGCAGACTAGATGACAAAAGCTTCTCAACCGAATAATAATAATAATAACAGGCATTTCCCATTTTTATTCTGCGTTTAATTTCCTCCCGAATATCATTTATATTTGTTACTGTTGCTCCAAGATATTTGAATTTTTCCACGTCTCCGAAGGATAAATCTCTGATTTTTATGTTTCCATTTTATATTAAATTACATTACAATTTATTACATTATTTACATAGATACAAAATATAAAATTTGAAAAAAAAAATCGTTTTGTTCTAGTTTGAAACAGCATGAAGTTATAGAATGGTCAGATAACAGACCTGACGAGGATTATTGCGCAGTAGAGGATAATTATAATATTATTTCAATCTGTAGGATGGAATATAAAAGATGTCTCAGGTCAGGCATCCAACGTTGCTAGCCTGAGGACGGAACATTTAATTGGTTTCGAAACGTATGTATGGACTTTATCATTTGGTAGACGGTCAAAAATCTTTTTGAAATAGTGATTTGGATTATGAACTAGCACTGTTCTCTCTGGCAATATGATATTGACATTTATACACAATTATTCATTGCATGTCAAAAGGATAGACACGGACGTTATGGGAGAATGTTGCTGTGTCTCTGAAACAGGATGTCGGAGGTGAACGGGAAACGTTCTCAAGTATTGTCTGCGTTTCTAGATTTGCTCAGGTTATGTAGGATAGAGTGGCTGTTAAAACCGGGAAGCGAGGTGATGGTTTTCATGCAGTTTACAAGCATGACGTCACGCGTGTCTAGGACCAAATGGACCGCGTTATTTCTGAACTTCACCGGAACGCACAAACACCTCGCAGTGCATACAGACACACACCGCACGCCATGTCCCCTTTTTGTTTAGTGCGTGAGCGACATAAGGAACTGGTCGTTAAAATTTAGTTCTATGGTTAACCCATTTCAGTAACAATTCAGATTTAATGAAAGGCTTTTGTTACAGAAGTTGGGTAAGCTCATTAACTCCGACCACAATTACACGGTAACGTGTAGTTTTTATATACTTACACTTATTTATACTAATATTTATGGATCTTTGAGTATATCGGTAGATAGTTGATTATTGTTGAGTTTCTGCTTTTATTGTCGTGTGTTATTGACTGATCGATTTCTCGAGGCACGGTTCCGGTATTGAGCCTTGTACTTAGATATTTTAGGACCATTGTATGTCCGATATGTAATGATTGTCTGAGGCCTACAGATGGTACGGGTGGCATTCGTGAATTCGATGCTGAAGGCGGGCAATTCTTCTTAGATCCTGCAGTTAAGATCCCATTATCTACTGAAGAACCTGAACACACAGCCCAGAGCACAAGCTTTAGAACAGGCCTGCACAAACAGCGCTCCTTCGGAGCGGGAGAGTAACAGCTCGCCGGAAAGCTACGTCGGAATGAAGTACGCCTGCTATAGGTAAGGATAGTCCACACAGCTATCTGGTGTATTGAGTATTATCAGTAGCTATTCCACTTTGCCTGTCTACGACTACATAATGGAGGAATCTAAAAAACGAAGAAGTGGTCACCAGGCAAATTCTTTCAATATTATAGCCTATGGGAAAATGTTTCTTTTTTCACAGCAGCTTGAGTCAATACTCAGTGTCTTATATGCCACAAAAATTTGAAAAAAAAAGAGGAAAACATAATATAATGCGTCATTACAAGTCCACACATACAGATACGATGGTTGTGTTGGTGAAGATCGCAGTAAAAAGGTTCAGGAGTTGAAATATGCATTATTACATGAGGTAGGGTACGTTAGAATTTATTAATCTTCAACAATTTAAATATCTCTCTTCAGGGAAAAGGCCACCTCATTGTTGATATGTTGAATAAATTACGGGATTTCAGTCGTAAACTTACACTTTTCGTAAGTCAGTTTCGGGCTCACTTTCCAACGATAGAAACTGCTCGTGATGAAGCCATATTAAACGATTATGTGCAAATATTAATTGAAATTCAAAGAGAATTTAATTCTAGGTTCCAAGGTCGTGTCTTAATTGGAAAGAAGTTTAAAGTTATTATAATAAAGTCCTTCAACACCAGTTGAAACAATGTCATACGATTTACAGCTTGAACTTATTGATCTTCAATGTGACCTAAGGGCTAAAGACCGTTTGAATAATAGTACTAGCCTGGTTGAGTTTTACAAGACTAAACCTCAGCAATAATATCTACGACTACACAGGCTGGCTGTGAAAATAATTGCTATGTTTGACTCAACATTTATATTTGTGAGCAACTTTACTGCTTTCTATAATCAACTTTAATGAAGGCAGACATCGAACATCTGTACCTAAAGTTTCATTATGATCAGTGCTGTTCCTTTCAGCTTCCAACAGCATAAAACCCCGTTTTGATGTACTGATAAATAAAAATATAACAAATGATATTGTACGTTTAAGTAGCAATAGAATTTCTATTATTTCTGTAAAATAAATATTTCTTTATTAATTAATAATAGACCAAGATAGTTTTGTAAACACTGAACGGGAATTCATTTCATGAACACTCGTACTAGTACTACCCTTTGCGTAAATTTTGTACGAGATCATACCTTCTTCCAGTCCACCCTTATAAAGAGCGCAGCCAATATCTGCAGTCCGCTCGTGAGCTATGAGCCGACTCAGAGAGCGCAATCCTTGTGCAGGCCTGTTTTAGAACCTAGACCAGCATCGGAAATCCCTACTACTCCCACACATCACCCCAGCGTATTTTTAATATTGAAACTTACAGATGAAAGATGAAATAAGGAGGAAGTGGAGAGTGTTAGTAGAATGAAAAAGGGAAACGGGAGTATCCCGACAAAATCCCTCTGTTTTGTCTACCACATATTCCATCTAAACCTGATCAGGGATCGAATCTGGGCCACCTAGATGGTCTGAGCACTGCAGCCACAGACGCTGCCGTCGTGAGTTATAGATGACTTGTGTTCATGTAACAGACATAGATTTTTGTTTTTTTTATGTTTACATATTGCTGATTAAATCGGTGATAAACTATAGTAGGCCTATGCATGAGTACATTTTCAATCCGACATATTTTGTCATGTAAACCATGTAAAAACCGCAGTCAGATTGCCGGCCACGGACCTCCAGAATACGAGTCTCAAACATTCATCTCTCGATTGTTTTACGTGCAGTTCTGCAGGCCACAGAATGTATGCTGTCATGATTGCAACATTTCAAGAACATCCACAAGTAAAAAGTGGAGTCAATACCCACTTCTGTAAGTCTCGGAAGTTCAACTGTTTACATTTATTACTGTACATAACTATGATTTTTGCTTTGGTTCCTTCTGCAGAACACCTGCGAGCTTTTCTCTAGTATAGTAAAATGATCAGACTGTAAAAGAAGCGTTTATTCATACTCTCGTGGAAGAAATGCTTCTTTAGTGCCACGTGTCATATCTTTAGTTTTAAAACACAAGATAACGATAAAACACAGCTAAAGTCAAAATGTTTTCCTCATTGTTGTAGTCAGAAACATCAATTTATTCCGAGGAAAAATTGTCGCCGATGAAATAGGGGAGAGTTGGTCAAAACGGGATACTTAACACGGAATCTTGTATATTTCCTGTTGAAGTGATAGGAAACAATTCAATTTTTACATATGAATCCACTATTCTATGTACTTTCATAATACATTTTGATTTTAACTTCTAATGATATAGCTAAACTGGGAAAAAAATTTTCTTGGAAAGTGCGCAAGTATCCCGTTTTGGCCGACTAGTTGGGTAAAAGAGGATACTTATTTAAAATAATGAAAATATTGTTAAGGAACTGAAAAAATGTGTGTTTTTATTATAATGCATAATAAACACACTAAAAAATGTTTTGCATCACCTGTCAACCAGACCTTCAATAAAAGATAAAAAGAAGGAAAGCTAAGGAATGAAAATGTATTTATTTTTAACAGTTGTTGATAAAATTATAGCAATGATGTGGATGGCCGAATGGAAATTGAGTATTGGCTGGAGTACTTCAATAGAGAGTAGTGCTTCCTCTTGCATTGATAATGCTTGGATTCTTCGTGGCATACTGTCTAACACCACATTTATCAACTGTTGATCCATTCTGTCCCATTCTTCAACAGCAACTCTGCATAGGTCTTCGAGATTGCGTGAGGGGTCAGGGCGCGCAAGAATGGCTCTCTTCAGTTGAACCCAGACATGCTCAATTGGATTCATGTCTGGAGAACATGCGGGCAATTCAAACCTGGCAATTCCTTCACGATTATGAAAGTCATTGATAACAGCCGCAAGATGGATTCTGGAATTATCGTCCATAAACATGAATCCTTTTGCGAAGTGCTGATTAAACGGTGCTACTATGGCTTGAAGAATCTTGTCCCTATACTGTGGAGCCCTCAGCATTCCTTGGATCGACACCAATTTTGTCCGCGACCCCACATAATGCCACCCCAAAACATCACTGACCCACTACCTTACTGCATTTGATTGTAGGGGTGTCTGAGTCGTGCAGCATTACCTGATTCTCTCCAAACACGTTGTCGATGATTATCTGGCACAAGGCATATTCGGTATTCGTCCGTGAATAGAACTTTCTGCCAGTTTTGTACAGTCCATTGGTGATGATTTCTTGCCCAGGTGTAACGTTGTCCATGGTGCCTATGTGTAAGAGTTGGGCCTCACGATGGACGTCTGGAGTGCAGTCTGCTATCATTTAATCGGTTTCGTACAGTTTGATTGGATACGCATCTCCCTGTCGCAGTTTGAAATTCATTGTTAATCATGCCGGCAGTATTCTCAGCGTTTCTCGTGGCAATAATTCGCAGATATCGGTCATCACATTCTGTTGCACGTGGACGACCACTACGAGACATGTCGTCGACAATATTTGGCTTTCGGAAGCGATTCCAGGTTCGTACCACATCACTCTGGTTCAATCCTAAGCAGCTCGCTACTTCCCTTGAAGACAGTCCTTCCTGACATAGAGAAACAATCCTCGCACGGTTGAAGTTCAAAATTGACCGCCTTGTTATTGTTCAATCTCTTTAGAATGAAATAAAAGTGTTTTACCCTGAGTTATTCGCTGAGAGATGAGATTTCTTGCACTTCTGTTTACTTTTTCAATCGGTTTCTAGGATAGACTTCTACTGTTTCTCAACATTGTTTACGTTTTTCAGACAGTTAAAAGGATAGCTTTCAAATGTTTTATGGATATTTCTTGAAGTGGAGTGTAAATACCACTTCTACAGGTGATACAAAACCTTTTTTTGATGTATTAGTAGTACCAAAATATGTATGTGGGCTTAAATGAAGAATATCAAATTATTATATGTAAGGTCTATCCTGTTTGTTGACATATATTCATAGTCCTAATGCAGAATGTTTCATTTACAAAAGCTACAGTAGAATTATTCGCAGTCTTCCGATTCTATACTACTGCAGGCCTGATGAGCCCATTCTTGGCATTGAATACACTTATTTCATCATCCCTCTTCAGGTTTTGAATTAGAGAATTCATCGTTGTCTTCATCCTCTTCTTCCTAACCACTGTCATTGTTGGTTGTCATAGCGAGAACAGATTCAATTCAGAATTTAAATTGAAATCCCACATATGCAATGCAAGTTGGATAAAACGGGATACTATCCCGTTTTGCCAAACCATAGGGTATCCTGTTTTGTCCGACTAGGAGTTGTAAAGAAAAACATCGCTTCACAACAAAACGGTAAAACTACAGCGGTTTCTTTACAAAGAATTAAAGACTAATAATGTTTTATTTATATAAGAGACTTACCTCTTCAACTCTGCTAATTTAATCCCAGAATGTGACAATTAAAATCAATCGAAACAATTTAGTTAAGCAGCTGATTTTAAACTTTTCTCTACACAACAAAAATTAACGTGTTCGTTCTGCATTTGAGCACTGCATAATGTCTCCTTCTTGTCTAAGAACAAAGTCCTCGCATCATTCGGTAACTTGCAGCACTTTCCAACGAAATAAGTCGGGTATCCCGTTTTATCATACCATCTTGTTTTATCCAACTCTCCCTAATTAAATTGTGAGAGAAGTTCATCTACATGAATAGTATTTCTTAAAATGTCACATGGGAGACTTTACTTAGCACTATGTAGAGAAATAATGAATGCTAATTAAGGAATACTAAATAAATAACTTAGACTGTGATGAAATAATATGACTATTATATGACATAGTCATGGAAATCTTTAATTATGGAGAGAAAGCAGACTTTTCTGTAAGTAGTATTGGAATGGTGGTCACGTGACAGGTGTAAGGGTGTAAGGCAGGTGTTAGGGGGCGTGGCAAGTGACGTCACAGGTGGGCGTGGCCAAAGTGTTACGTCATAGTGGGCGTGGCCAAAGTATGGCGTCATGGGCGTGGCTTAAAGTATGACATCACGGAAGGGGTGGGGGCATAAATTATGACGTAGGAAAGGGGCGTAACTTAAATTACGTCAAGCTTAAAGTGTGACGTCATGCAGGTATGATGTTTATCTCCTCAATGTGGAAATTATGACGTAACGTCATAAATGGCAATCTAAGAGTTCAAGGTTAAAGTGTGACGTGCAGGTATGTTGTGGCATGACAAGTTCATACATGTTTATCTCATCAATGTTGCTATGTGTGCAAATATAATGCTGAGTCATATCCGGCAATTGTTCTCAGGTGAAAGACACAAGTTCATACATGTTTGAAAACTGCTATGTGTGCAAATATTATGCAAGGTCACATCCGGCGAAGAAGTAATCTATCACACTTAAACACATACATTCTTTTTCTTAAGATTCTAATGTAATGGTAATTTAATTGATTGGGGAATGGGTGTTGGAATGTGGGACATAAATGGATAAAAAATTAATCTAGCACACTTGTAAATTAAACAGGATGTGGCTGAAGTGACGTTATAAATTTGTAATTGAAGTTGGAAATGGGGGAGGGGGGGGGGTTAAAATGTACTTTAAGCCAATTGTTGAGTAATTGATAAAAAATATTAAGATTCTAATGTACTGGTAATTGAATTGATAAATAGTAATGGGAAATGGAAATTGGAATGTGGGAATTATTGATGGCGTAAATGGTTGTACTTTAAACCAATTTATAAAAAAATTAATCTAGCACATTTGTAAATTAAACACATACATTCTTCTCATATTATTCCAATGTAATACATTTTGAGTGGTTTGTTTAGCGTATTTAATTGAAGCCATACATTATTACCAACATTAAATTCATCAGAATGTGACATTATTATGATTTAGAGCAGTAATTGTAGCAGATAAATCAACGTAGATGTATATGTTGTGTAATGCAGAAGTGTGCAAATATTATGCAAGCTTGCTGAATCACTTCCGGCGACGATGCAATTGCTGAGTAATGATAAAAGCATGTTCTTTAAGCACCTGCAACGTGTCATATTACACAAATATTGCATGATGCAAATAATATGCAAGCTGTTAATTCACATCCGGTGAAGACGCAAGTGCTGAATAATGGCCACCTTATTATTATTATTATTATTATTATTATTATTATTATGGTTCCAATTTAATACATTTTGAAGTAACATTTATTGGATTGATTAATAATTTAATACATTTTGAAGTAACATTTATTGGATTGATTAATAATTTAATACATTTTGAAGTAACATTTATTGGATTTATTTTAAGCCATACATTATTACCGAAGCAGTTCGTAATATAGTAATTGCTTCTTCTTCTTCTTCTTCTCATTATTATTATTATTCGTCATAAAGAAGATTGAAGTGCGACGTTATAAATATGTAATTGAAGTTGGAAATGGGGGGGGGGGATTTGATAAAATTCTAATGTAATAGTAATTTAATTGATAAATAGTAATGGGTAAGGGAAATTCACAAGTGTTAATTGACATTCGAATGGGGGAATTATTTATGGCGTAAATGGTTGTACTTTAAGCCAATTTATAAAATGTTAATTGAAATTGGAATGGGGGAATTATTTATGGCGTAAATGGTTGTACTTTAAGCCAATTTATAAAAAAAATTAATCTAGCACACTTGTAAATTAAACACATACATTCTTCTCATTTTAGTATTATTCCAATGTAATACATTTTGAAGTAAAATTGAGTGGTTTGTTTAGCGTATTTAATTTAAGCCATACATTATTACCAACATTAAATTCATCAGAATGTGACATTATTATTTCGTAATACAGTAATTGTAGCAGATAAATCAATGTAGATGTATATGTTGTGTAATGTTATTACATATGCATAAGTGTGCAAATATTATGCAAGCTTGCTGAATCACTTCCGGCGACGATGCAATTGCTGAGTAATGATAAAAATATGTTTTTGAAACACGTGGAACGTGTTATATTACACAAATATTGCATGATGCAAATAATATGCAAGCTGTTAATTGACATCCGGCGTCTTATGTTACACAAATATTGTATTGATTACAAGTAAATAATAGCTATCTGCTATGTGTGCAAATATTATGCAATGTCACATCCGACGATGAAATTGCTGAGTATTGATAAAAAACATGTTTTTGATAATGACCTTGGAGGTAATATGGCTGGATGATGAGGTGAATTATTTAGAAGTGTAATGAAAGAAGTATTGCAGTTTGGAATAATTGACATTGAACAAGTTTAGACAGCAGTGGGAGGGGGCAAGATGATGAATAATACGCTCGAATTTATACAACTATTACACTATCACATATTTTATAAAAGATCTTTGTCAAAAAAAAATTGGTAGTGTAATAGCAGCCATAGCGTTAATAATGTCTCACAATATTTATTTTTTATTTTAATTTAGATGATACTGCATCTCCAGTATCGGTTTGAGCTGAAGAAGAAGAAATCGCACAATTTAAATGCTCTGAGTGTAAAAAAAAGTGACCATGATGAAGCGTGGTGAATGTTAAGCTTGATTATGAAGAATGTTCGAATTGTAATAAATGTTCTTTTTGGAAACAGTTTTGCACTGTAATTTCTTCTATGTCTTAACCATCCATTTCCATCTCACATAACCAAAGGGTTGGGTTCGTTTAGAGAATTAAACTATAACACTTTCCTTTCAGATATTAGTAATCCTTTTCCAATATTGAGAATTGGTATATAGGTTTTCAAATATTAATAATCCTTAAGAATTGGTGTATAAGTTGAGATTATTCTAAACATATATGTTACAAGAATATAACATAATTCCAGTGGTAGCTTATTGATTTGGGAGCGGTGGATTCATTACATGTTTGTATGATAAAACCTGAGGATGATTGAGAGAATGTCAATGATTAAACTGAACCTAGTCATTGGGGATGGGGATGTGCTTGGTAAAAGAAAATAGTAACAACATAAAATTATGCGTATATATTTATTCATAAAAAGAAATACAATGCATTGAGTATTGAAATATATTTTCAGTTAGGGAATCCCAATTTTCATAATGTTTTCACCAAAATTGAAGAAATTTCTTCCAAATTATACACATGACTGATGATAAATAATTTTTCTACACCCTTTGTATAAACACAACCAATAAGATGGCGCCAAGTGACGGGGTGTTTTCAGCATCCTTGCTGCAAATTGCCATGGAGACGGCGAGTTCATTTAAAATGCAGTTGTTTGTCCAAGCTTCTCGGAAACCATGTACAGTTACCCTTAACCCTTCAGTACTCGCGTGGATTACAATAGTAATCCACTGATATTTAATCCTGTATTACGTCACCGCCTTCAGCACTGCGTAGCTGAGCGTCAATGCAATTTCTCGTCACAGTCTAAGTGAGGCATTACTGGTGTTTAGACGTATTTGTCGCAACGCTTTGGAAAGTTATACGGAGTTTTATCAAGTTATACGCAGTTTTTCCGAGTGGATTACCATTGTAATCCACGCGAGTACTGACGTCAGTTTCTTGCTCAGGTAAGTGAAATAGTTTTTCTATGGTTATGAGTGATGCAATGCAGGAACTTTATGAAAAAAGTGTGTGATATCGTTCCATCCTCTTTGTAGTTGGCTCCAATGGGTACGGAAAATACAAGCAATATTTGCAAGTGGCTAGATGAAGATCTGGATGTTGGCATTGAAAATGAAAGTGATGATGAAAGCAACAAAGAAGATCTTTTGAATGAAGTTCACGATTCTAATTCAGAACAAGACAATGAGGAGGAGGATGATGATTATGGTGATGGTGATTGTGATGAAAGACTAATGTCTATAAATGATGGAAACTGCTATACGGGAAGAGACAACACTACAATTTGGCAGGAAGAACCAGTATCTCTACGAGGGAGAAGAAGAGCACAAAATATAGTGATTCATTTACCGGGCCCTAAAAGAGCTGCAAAAAATGCGCGGACACACACAGAGTGTTTTGACTGCTTTATTGATCAGACAATAATCAATGTAATAGTAAGGTGTACTAATATTTATATTGAAAAAGTGAAGCGTAATTACGGACGTGACAGAGATTGCAAATTAACAAATGACGTTGAAATTCGAGCACTCTTAGGTATTTTGTATCTTGCCGGTGCTTTGAAATCGGGAAGACTGAACGTAAGAGAACTATGGGATAAAAATGGAACAGGTATAGAGTCAATTTACCTGACTATGACCTACAATAGATTCCAATTTTTGTTACGATGTCTACGCTTTGATAACATTCATGACAGGCAGGAAAGGAAAGAAATTGATAAACTGGCTGCTGTACGTGAAGTGTTCGAGTTATTTGTTCAGAATTCACAAAGGTGCTACATTCCAAGCGAATATGTAACTATAGACGAGCAGTTGGTTGCATTCAGAGGACGATGTCCCATGAAAGTGTATATACCTACTAAACCAGCAAAATATGGGATCAAAATTTTTGCTATGGTGGATGTGAAAACATATTACACTCATAACTTGGAAATTTATGCTGGTATTCAACCAGATGGTCCATTTCACCAAAGTAACAGTGCACATGCAGTGGTGAAGAGGCTGGTTCATCCCATCAAAGGAACAGGAAGAAATGTGACCACCGATAACTGGTTCACGAGCATACCTCTGTGTTTAGATCTTCTAGAAAATGACAAAATTACACTTGTAGGAACCTTGAAAAAAAACAAAAGAGAAATCCCTCCTCATTTCACAACTACTCAAGACAGGGAAGTTAACAGTACATTGTTTGGATTCAATGAAAACTGCACAATTATTTCGTATGTACCAAAGAAAAACAAAACAGTGTTAGCATTATCAACCATGCATTATGATACGGCAATGGATGAGGAAACAGGAGGAAGCCAGAAACCTGAAATAATATCTTTCTATAATAGAACTAAATGTGCTGTGGATGTCCTGGACCAGTTATGCTCAGCCTATGATGTAAGCAGAAATTCACGCCGCTGGCCTCTGACTATTTTCTTTGACTTACTAAACATAGCAGGTGTCAATGCTCTTGTTGTTTATTCTGCAAACAAACAAAAAATTCTACGGAAAAACTTCCTAAAAACCCTTGCTCTGGACCTAATGAAGCCACTAATTTCCGAGCGTATCACCCAACAGACAATTCCAAGAGAAATAAAGAGAAGAGGAGAGCAACTGTTAGGCATTCCACAAACAGGTCAAGAAGAAGGAACACGGCCAGAAGGTATTGGTAGGTGCTACATGTGTGGTAGAACAAGAAACAAGAGCACAAGACAATCTTGTTCCCAGTGCTTGAAGAGAATTTGTCCTACTCATTCAGATGTAATTTGTTTGAACTGTGTAGAAGAAATGCATAGGCCTACTCAGATAATTGAATCAGATGTAGATTAGACTCACGTGTGTAAAGTGTGAAATGCAAACATAAACATGAAAGTGCATCAATATCCTTCTTACAATACACAAAAACATCTGTAAAATATTGCAAGTGAAGTGAGAATGATTGTTACATCCCTGAATTTTTTCATTGCTACACCCCTGAGTGAGGTATTCGGTTATCAAATATGACGTAAGTAAGGTCAGCAGTAGTGAACTTGCGTTTCCCGTGGGAGAGATTAAGAGAGATCAAGAGTTCAGATGACCTTCAAACATCGAGTGAGCAACAATGCTAGATAACCTACATAATTATGATGATAGTGAACTAACTCATAACTATGATGCAACAATAAATTATGACTCAAAGACACGACCAGTGTTGAAATATTATGCAAACATGTCACTTGAATGCAATTTGTGTGCTATCCATTTCATTATTAATATTTATATTTAATACGTTCCGTTATGCGTACCATATCTATTCTTATTACTGTAATAACTGAAAACAATATATTTCTTAACATTTAAATCTAATTCCAATGTTTAAACCTTGTCTGTAAACAAAAACAAATGTGGATTACCATTGTAATCCAGGTGAGTACTGGCGTTACGGAATTTAACGCGAGTAACGAAGGGTTAAAAGGAATGAGACGACTCTTGGTCGTCGGAAGTTAAAGTTCTACAGCGCGGTTCACTCGATATCGACGTAACGATATGTAACATGTCAAATACAGCAAGAATTGTTACGAGGACCACAACAGGGGCAAGGACCAAAATAAGAATCACGAAGAAGACAGCCATTTAAGGCCACGATTTCACAACACAGCTCGGGTCACAAACTATCATTGCTTCTCTGTACCGAATGGCAAATGCCTGCTATGGGACCTGCATTCTAGACTGCTGTTGTCACTGTCTTGTCTCGGTAGCTCATATAGTAGCGTGTCGGTTCCACCGCTTAACCGAAACGTGTCGTGTTCGATCCCAGGTAAAACTTCTTTTTTATTGAGGTGTAACTAATTTCTTCAGAGTTCATAGACTGTCTAATTTGTCGAAAAATATGAATAATTTATGCCCAATTTCTGGGTCTTACAAGTTGGCTGAACCTCGTCAAAAATAAATCTTACTTGGAGGTTAAGAGTATTGTTCCTCAAACAAAAATCACAAGAAACAAAAAGAGACCTGTCAACTTAAAATCTTGTCCACATGCCATCAACTTCTATTACAGATCTAAGTCTGTCCGGCATGGATGTCACGATATTGTGGAATAAATTCTAATCCCCGGCGAGATCTTCCCAGGTTTTAACAACTTGATCCCACAATTCGCCTCGATTTCGAGGGCGTCGGTGGGCATAGGTGGCTATCCTTCTCTTTTTCAATTCCGCTCATAAATGTTCGATGGCATTCAAATAAGGTGACCTAGGAGGCCAATTAATGATTTCGATCTCGGGTCTCCTATGCTTGCGGCATAGTGCATGGGATGGTTATCCTGTTGGAACAGCAATGTTCCTTCGGGAAAACGTTCTAGGGGCGGAAGGAAGGAATATATTTTCCAGAATGTGCTCGTTAGTTCCCGCATTAAACCGGCCATCGATGCGTTCTATAACGCCAGATCCATCGTAAGACATCCACCCCAACACGATATCACAGTTTATGGTGCTACTTTCTTTATTGCAACAGTCTACTATATACAGTCACGAAGCTTGAGTTTTGAGGGTGCTAAAAACAATAGACTGTGACGGTACTATTTTGCATTTCCAGTAATGAGGCGATATTAGCGATCCTAATGGTGAGCAACTATCTAATGTTTGCATATTTACTACGTATTGAGCTTCGCGAGTGTATATACTAGACTGTGACGATATGCTAAAGTGCCCCGATCTTTCACGTCGGTGCACATAGCGCTGATCATGTCGGAGACCATCCTCACGATACACACGGACAGGACTTTCGTAATCACTCGAGATGGTTGTTCGTCGGAGAAAATTACATTTCTCCAATCGAAATCCACTCGATTGGTAGCGAAGGCAAGACGGTCGACAGCTTGTGCTTACCCCAATATTTCCATTTGCGCAGCCCTGCGGCTCCTAATACCGCGGTTCCTCAACCTGCTGATCACAGTCTGTGAACCGGGAAAGTTAGATGCTGCTCTTATTTCGTTAGCAGTCCGAAAAGGGTCCTGTCGAACTGCCTCGAATAAGAGAGCATCCTCTTCCAATGAAGAAATCCGGGGACGCCCAGGAATAGGACGATTTTCGACCTCCCCTGAATTTTGGTAACGATGAACCCACCTCTAGGCTGTACTTCCAGGAACACCGACCAAATGCCAGCAGATCTAGCCCCATATCCAGCCTCAACTAGAGATATAACTCGCTGTCTCATGTCACGTCGGTTCGCTATTAAGATGAGAAATGAGGGATGATGATAATACTTTAGTGTAGACAATGACTATTTAACGTAATAAAGAATTATTGAAATATGGGTCATCTTGCACAATTAGAGTTAATAAATCAACTCTAACTGAAATATTTAAATAACAGGATATAACAAGAAGTCCAATTGTTGCGAAGCTAATCAAATTAAATCTAATTACATTAAGTAAACAAACCCAAAGTTATGACACCACATTGCTACACCTAAATTGTAGGTTATTAACATAAGCATTGAATAGGTCCGTGCTTATGCGTTGGACGACAAAACCAAACATCGAAAAGTTCGAATCTTGCTGAGGAATGTAACTTCCTGTTTTTTATAATGTAAATCAGACTTCTAATTATAATCATTCAGTCGACCTGGTTGGCGAGTTGGTATAGCGCTGGCCTTCTATGCCCAAGGTTGCGGGTTCAATCCCGGGCCAGGTCGATGGCATTTAAGTGTGCTTAAATGCGACAGGCTCATGTCGGTAGATTTACTGGCATGTAAAAGAACTCCTGCGGGACAAAATTCCGGCACATACGGCGACGCTGATATAACCTCTGCAGTTGCGAGCGTCGTTAAATAAAACATAACATTTTTAACAATCATTCATATTTCTTAATATTTATAGCCAACATTGAATTTGTAAAGAAAAGACTTTAGAAATCTCATATGGAATTTGTGATCTGTAGTGACATGAACATAGATTTTCTCTCGGAACTTTTCCGTAAAAGTAAATTAAATTCACTCCTTGAAACTGGAAACCTTAGTCGTAAACTCATTTTCCCACCAGCATACAAGTTGAAGTAGCACAGCCATTGATAAAAGTTTTGTACACTGAATTAGACTGAATTCCTATTCGACAGCACCTATAATCAATGGCTTGCATGAACAGGATAAACTAATCCTGTTTCCAATGTTACTGAACAATTTCACAATATTAATTTAAAAACTAAAAAAGGGTCGTAAATGCTGTATCTAGTGATTATTTACATTTATGTCTACAAAATGAATCTTGGAAAAACGTATATGTTACTGGTACTGCTGATATTAAGAGTAAATATATTGTATTTTTCACTTCTTTTCAGAATCACTTTAGTGGATGTTCTCCACTCAATGTTGTGAAAAAAATTAAAAAATAAAAACATGTAGATAATGCAGGGACTTAAAAATCTCATGCATTAAAAAGAAGAATCTATATGTACTGAGCTGCAATGTAACTATCCTCATATTCTTAAATACTACAAGAAATAGAGTGCAATTTATCAAAATTAATGAAAGAGGAAATAGAACATATTTGAATAGAAGAGCACAAAATCCAGATATTACAATTAAAGCTATTCGGAATATTATTAAATTTAAACTTGTAGATATCCTAAGAAAGAAAATATTTTTTCATTAAAATTAGTGATTATAAAGTAGAGGATCCCAACTCTATTGCAAATTCTTTTAACATCTTATAGTATATAGTAAAGAAATATTATTGACAACTTAAACATTCAAGATTTTGCAAAAGATACTGCAGTTAGTTACTTAACACATGCATTTAATAGTTATTATTAATATATGTAATTAATCAATCACTGCAACAGTGCATATTCATTCAATCATAACATCAATGGAATTGAATGCACATTAAATTAAACACTATTGAAAACACGTAGATAAAATAGTTAAAATCAATTGAAGGGGTGAGAATGAAATAATCCAAAGCCACACTTTCAACAAAAAATTGTTTTGTGCGAGTGTATTTATTACACATATGAAGGGTACACGGGAAAAACGATCAAGGTCCATCAAAAATCGAAATTGAGTTAATAATGCTATCTTATAATGGAAAGGAAGTACTATCATGTGGTCTAGCTAGTAATAAGAAATCATTGCTCTTGACATTCCACTACGTCAATTTCTATTAAATAGACACATAACAAAGTATTAAGTGCTTAAACTTTAAAATTCGTTTTTCTCGCAACTTTCTAAAATGGAACTTGATCGTTATTCCCGTGTACCCTTCATATGGGTAATAATTACTCAACAAATGACATAGCCTAAGGACTCTAAACCTTTGTAAACGATTGTCTGTGTGGCTTAGGAATATTTTTTTTAATTTCATTTTAATTGTTAATTTTTAATATATATATATATATATATATATATATATATATATATATATATATATATATATATATATATATATATATATATATATGCATTTACATTGTATGTGTGTGTATAAATGCATTCATTAGATTAACGTTTATAATCTGAGGACTTTGTAAAACTCTATTTCAACGTTATTTAGAAAAAAAAATCGTAGATATAGACTAAGAATCGAACTCGCTCCCTTCTACACAACACGCAGAGGTCTTAGCGTCTGAGCTATTGCAACGACACGTAAGCTTTACTTTCTGTGCGGAGTGTCGATCTAGTCATGAAGGTCCATTGTCGATTTAACTACACGATTTACGTATATATTTATCTTTTATTTACGTAATATTATCATATTTTTTGCAGTTTCTGAAGTGAATTCCTGAACGATGCTAGTAACAAACCAAATAGCTTGAATCTAAGTAATTCAATATTCGTTATCTTGTGTATCAGTGCTCTGGTCTCTGATCATGCGCAGTGTTTTACATCTGAGACTTAGGAATATTCAATTGTCTCATTCCTTTTCAGGGAAACTGTACATCATAATAGACGTTCTGAAAAAAAAAAAACGGTGTAGCATCATACATATTGTAAATTGTACAATGTCACTGAAAATAGTAACACATACTTACATTTTTAAATATATGAAAGCACTTTATACATAATCCAATAGGAAACCTTGTACATCAATGGACGTCCTGAAACAAAATAAAAATGTGTAGCATGGTACTTATTGTAAATTATGTCACAGAAAAAAAGTAACACATACTTACATTTTTAAACATATAATATGAGTAAAAGCACTTTATACATAATCCAATAAGACACTTTGAACATTGTGTTCGAACAACGCTCTTACACCCTTTTTGCACACATCTCCTCCGACTTTTGAATGGGATATATTGTACCAAATGATTTATACCATCATATCGAGATTCTCTACTGTTATATGTAATCGGAGAACAAGTTAGTTTCACACCCGCTTTCTTTGTGATAAACATTGCAACTGATACGAAAATCGTAATCTTGTGACATATACGTTACAACTTGTCGAAAATCGTAATCTTGTGACATATACGTTACACCTTGTCGAAAATCGTAATCTTGTGACATATACGTTACAACTTGTCGAAAATCGTAATCTTGTGACATATACGTTACAACTTGTCGAAAATCGTAATCTTGTGACATATACGTTACACCTTGTCGAAAATCGTAATCTTGTGACATATACGTTACAACTTGTCGAAAATCGTAATCTTGTGACATATATGTTACACCTTGTTGAAAATCGTAATCTTGTGACATACGTTACACCTTGTCGAAAATCGTATTCTTGTGACATATACGTTACACCTTGTCGAAAATCGAAAATCGTATTCTTGTTGCGATAATGCAACACCATGTCGAAAATCGTAATCTTGTGACATATATGCTACAACTTGTTGAAAATCGTATTCTTGTGACATATACGTTACACTTTGTCGAAAATCGTATTCTTGTTGCGATAATGCAACACCATGTCGAAAATTGTATTCTTGTGACATATATGTTACACCTTGTCGAAAATCGTAATCTTGTGACATATACGTTACACCTTGTCGAAAATCGTATTCTTGTTGCGATAATACAACACCATGTCGAAAATCGTAATCTTGTGACATATATGTTACAATTTGTCGAAAATCGTATTCTTGTTGCGATAATGCAACACCATGTCGAGAATGATTTTCTACAGGTTGTAACGTATATGTCACAAGATTATGATTTTCGACAAGGTGTAACGTATATGTCGCAAGATTACGATTTTCGACAAGGTGTAACATATATGTCACAAGAATACGATTTTCGACAAGGTGTAACGTATATGTCAAAAGATTACGATTTTCGACAAGTTGTAACATATATGTCACAAGATTACGATTTTCGACATGGTGTTGCATTATCGCAACAAGAATACGATTTTCGACAAGGTGTAACGTATATGTCACAAGATTACGATTTTCGACAAGGTGTAACATATATGTCACAAGATTACGATTTTCGACAAGGTGTAACGTATATGTCACAAGATTACGATTTTCGACAAGGTGTAACATATATGTCACAAGATTACGATTTTCGATATGGTGTTGCATTATCGCAACAAGATTACGATTTTCGACAAGTTGTCACATATATGTCACAAGATTACGATTTTCTACATGGTGTTGCATTATCGCAACAAGAATACGGTTTTCGACAAGTTGTAACATATATGTCACAAGATTACGATTTTCGACATGGTGTTGCATTATCGCAACAAGAATACGATTTTCGACAAATTGTAACATATATGTCACAAGATTACGATTTTCGACATGGTGTTGCATTATCGCAACAAGATTACGATTTTCGACAAGTTGTAACATATATGTCAAAAGATTTCGATTTTCGACAAGGTGTAACGTATATGTCACAAGAATACGATTTTCGACAAGGTGTAACGTATATGTCGCAAGATTACGATTTTCAACAAGGTGTAACATATTTGTCACAAGATTACGATTTTCGACAAGTTGTAACGTATATGTCACAAGATTACGATTTTCGACAAGGTGTAACGTATATGTCACAAGATTACGATTTTCAATAAGCTGTAACGTATATGTCACAAGATTACGATTTTCGACAAGTTGTAACGTATATGTCACAAGATTACGATTTTCGACAAGGTGTAACGTATATGTCACAAGATTACGATTTTCGACAAGTTGTAACATATATGTCACAAGATTACGATTTTTGACAAACTGTAACGTATATGTCACAAGATTACGATTTTCGACAAGTTGTAACGTATATGTCACAAGATTACGATTTTCGTATCAGTTGCAATGTTTATCACAAAGAAAGCGGGTGTGAGACTAACTTGTTCTCCGATTAGATATAACAGTAGAGAATCTCGATATGATGGTATAAATCATTTGGTACAATATATCCCATTCAAAAGTCGGAGGAGATGTGTGCAAAAAGGGTGTAAGAGCGTTGTTCGAACACAATGTTCAAAGTGTCTTATTGGATTATGTATAAAGTGCTTTTACTCATATCATATGTTTAAAAATGTAAGTATGTGTTACTTTTTTTCTGTGACATAATTTACAATAAGTACCATGCTACAAATCTTTATTTTGTTTCAGGACGTCCATTGATGTACAAGGTTTCCTATTGGATTATGTATAAAGTGCTTTCATATATTTAAAAATGCAAGTATGTGTTACTATTTTCTGTGACATTATACAATTTACAATATGTATGATGCTACACCGTTTTTTTTTTCAGAACGTCAATTATGATGTACATGGTTACCGAGAAGCTTGGACAAACAACTGCATTTTAAATGAACTCGCCGTCTCCATGGCAATTTGCAGCAAGGATGCTGAAAACACCCCGTCACTTGGCGCCATCTTATTGGTTGTGTTTATACAAAGGGTGTGGAAAAATTATTTATCATCAGTCATGTGTATAATGTGGAAGAAATTTCTTCAATTTTGGTGAAAACATTATCAAAATTGGGATTCCCTAACTGAAAATATATTTCAATACTCAATGCATTGTATTTCTTTTTATGAATAAATATATACGCATAATTTTATGTTGTTACTATTTTCTTTTACCAAGCACATCCCCATCCCCAATGACTAGGTTCAGTTTAATCATTGACATTCTCTCAATCATCCTCAGGTTTTATCATACAAACATGTAATGAATCCACCGCTCCCAAATCAATAAGCTACCACTGGAATTATGTTATATTCTTGTAACATATATGTTTAGAATAATCTCAACTTATACACCAATTCTTAAGGATTATTAATATTTGAAAACCTATATACCAATTCTCAATATTGGAAAAGGATTACTAATATCTGAAAGGAAAGTGTTATAGTTTAATTCTCTAAACGAACCCAACCCTTTGGTTATGTGAGATGGAAATGGATGGTTAAGACATAGAAGAAATTACAGTGCAAAACTGTTTCCAAAAAGAACATTTATTACAATTCGAACATTCTTCATAATCAAGCTTAACATTCACCACGCTTCATCATGGTCACTTTTTTTTACACTCAGAGCATTTAAATTGTGCGATTTCTTCTTCTTCAGCTCAAACCGATACTGGAGATGCAGTATCATCTAAATTAAAATAAAAAATAAATATTGTGAGACATTATTAACGCTATGGCTGCTATTACACTACCAATTTTTTTTTGACAAAGATCTTTTATAAAATATGTGATAGTGTAATAGTTGTATAAATTCGAGCGTATTATTCATCATCTTGCCCCCCTCCCACTGCTGTCTAAACTTGTTCAATGTCAATTATTCCAAACTGCAATACTTCTTTCATTACACTTCTAAATAATTCACCTCATCATCCAGCCATATTACCTCCAAGGTCATTATCAAAAACATGTTTTTTATCAATACTCAGCAATTTCATCGTCGGATGTGACATTGCATAATATTTGCACACATAGCAGATAGCTATTATTTACTTGTAATCAATACAATATTTGTGTAACATAAGACGCCGGATGTCAATTAACAGCTTGCATATTATTTGCATCATGCAATATTTGTGTAATATAACACGTTCCACGTGTTTCAAAAACATATTTTTATCATTACTCAGCAATTGCATCGTCGCCGGAAGTGATTCAGCAAGCTTGCATAATATTTGCACACTTATGCATATGTAATAACATTACACAACATATACATCTACATTGATTTATCTGCTACAATTACTGTATTACGAAATAATAATGTCACATTCTGATGAATTTAATGTTGGTAATAATGTATGGCTTAAATTAAATACGCTAAACAAACCACTCAATTTTACTTCAAAATGTATTACATTGGAATAGTACTAAAATGAGAAGAATGTATGTGTTTAATTTACAAGTGTGCTAGATTAATTTTTTTTATAAATTGGCTTAAAGTACAACCATTTACGCCATAAATAATTCCCCCATTCCAATTTCAATTAACATTTTATAAATTGGCTTAAAGTACAACCATTTACGCCATAAATAATTCCCCCATTCGAATGTCAATTAACACTTGTGAATTTCCCTTACCCATTACTATTTATCAATTAAATTACTATTACATTAGAATTTTATCAAATCCCCCCCCCATTTCCAACTTCAATTACATATTTATAACGTCGCACTTCAATCTTCTTTATGACGAATAATAATAATAATGAGAAGAAGAAGAAGAAGAAGAAGCAATTACTATATTACGAACTGCTTCGGTAATAATGTATGGCTTAAAATAAATCCAATAAATGTTACTTCAAAATGTATTAAATTATTAATCAATCCAATAAATGTTACTTCAAAATGTATTAAATTATTAATCAATCCAATAAATGTTACTTCAAAATGTATTAAATTGGAACCATAATAATAATAATAATAATAATAATAATAATAATAATAATAATAATAATAATAATAATAATAATAATAATAAGGTGGCCATTATTCAGCACTTGCGTCTTCACCGGATGTGAATTAACAGCTTGCATATTATTTGCATCATGCAATATTTGTGTAATATGACACGTTGCAGGTGCTTAAAGAACATGCTTTTATCATTACTCAGCAATTGCATCGTCGCCGGAAGTGATTCAGCAAGCTTGCATAATATTTGCACACTTCTGCATTACACAACATATACATCTACGTTGATTTATCTGCTACAATTACTGCTCTAAATCATAATAATGTCACATTCTGATGAATTTAATGTTGGTAATAATGTATGGCTTCAATTAAATACGCTAAACAAACCACTCAAAATGTATTACATTGGAATAATATAAGAAGAATGTATGTGTTTAATTTACAAATGTGCTAGATTAATTTTTTTATAAATTGGTTTAAAGTACAACCATTTACGCCATCAATAATTCCCACATTCCAATTTCCATTTCCCATTACTATTTATCAATTCAATTACCAGTACATTAGAATCTTAATATTTTTTATCAATTACTCAACAATTGGCTCCCCCATTTCCAACTTCAATTACAAATTTATAACGTCACTTCAGCCACATCCTGTTTAATTTACAAGTGTGCTAGATTAATTTTTTATCCATTTATGTCCCACACTCCAACACCCATTCCCCAATCAATTAAATTACCATTACATTAGAATCTTAAGGAAAAGAATGTATGTGTTTAAGTGTGATAGATTACTTCTTCGCCGGATGTGACCTTGCATAATATTTGCACACATAGCAGTTTTCAAACATGTATGAACTTGTGTCTTTCACCTGAGAACAATTGCCGGATATGACTCAGCATTATATTTACACACATAGCAACATTAATGAGATAAACA
The DNA here is from genome assembly GCF_040183065.1 of Periplaneta americana. Lineage (NCBI taxonomy): Eukaryota > Metazoa > Arthropoda > Insecta > Blattodea > Blattidae > Periplaneta > Periplaneta americana. The sequence goes on along the minus strand of NC_091122.1, from coordinate 74,012,732 downwards.
TGTATGAACTTGTCATGCCACAACATACCTGCACGTCACACTTTAACCTTGAACTCTTAGATTGCCATTTATGACGTTACGTCATAATTTCCACATTGAGGAGATAAACATCATACCTGCATGACGTCACACTTTAACCTTGACGTAATTTAAGTTACGCCCCTTTCCTATGTCATAATTTAAGCCCCCCACCCCCTCCGTGATGTCATACTTTAAGCCACGCCCATGACGCCATACTTTGGCCACGCCCACTATGGCGTAACACTTTGGCCACGCCCACCTGTGACGTCACTTGCCACGCCCCCTAACACCTGCCTTACACCCTTACACCTGTCACGTGACCACCATTCCAATACTACTTCTGTACTAAATTTGATACATGATAAATTGGCAAATTGAGTGAAATAAAATGAATAAACACATATCAGTTTGTTTCTTGTTAAATACTGCTTTAATAGTCATAAGAAGCTATAGGCAATCTTACTAAGCAAGTAGATGTTAGTTTTCGTCACACATAAGACACTGTCGAAATTATAATCTAAATGAATTATTAGAATTAAGGTTATAATGATACATTCCCCAAAATTAGTTTAGAAATTTAAAATAAAACTACACTTATTGGGCTCTTAAATGTACATGGAACAGATCTGTACTATTTTCTGCAATTCGTTGTACATATACGCGACATTGTCCCATATAGAAAAAAAAATATTTTTGTCTTGAAAATATAAATGTGGTAAAAAAAAAAAAAAAAAAAAAAAAAAAAAGCACCTATTGATCTTGTACAGGGATATCATTTTATTTTTACTAACATTTTTAATATTAACCTGCCTATACCTTTAGAGAACCGGAAACACCGCTTGCTCCCCCCTCCAAGACTGGAGTTCGATGATACTGGCGTAAAACACAAATCACTGTACTAGGTATAGGAAGGAAGAAAAGTAGTTCATCCATTTACGTAAATTAGGAAATATCACGATTTTGAGTTTGGTAATTTTCATTAGGTTTTTCTTTAATCAAAGTACAGTACTGTATTAAGAATAAGTGTTTTTACTCAAGAAGTGAGTTATCCATGCGAACGTATTCATTATGCAGTGTATATTATACTGTCTACAGCACATTAGCGTACATTATAGAGAAAGAAGTTAAATTGAAAAATATTCATAATATGAATATTTAAACACAATTTTGAAAATGGTGGCCGTTCATTTCGATACAGGCTTCAGTTCTTTTGTGCATATTATCGCACTATAGACTATTGCATCTAATTACAATTGCCAGTTTCGTCCTTCGTACTAGTAACTCATGTTGAAATAATTCTGTACATACTCTACGTACTGTAAATTCAATCTTCACTTTTGCCCGACCCGAAAATATAAAATTACTCAGACATGCTATCTACTGTCCGTCCAAGTGGTTATGCCGCAGGATTGTAGAAAGGGAGGAAATCACGTGACATTGAATTACTTAACGAGGCCCTTTTATTAAAGTTAAATTAAACAGCTGTATAATATTACGTAAACGTCCAATTCCTAAGAGAAATTAATGTTTTCAGAAAAGAGCTAAAACAGCCCAGCTATTACAGAGGGGCGAGCAGAAGCAGGTGGGGGAAATCGGGATGCGACGTAGGCAAACGGACAGTACCTGTGCAAAAATATGATTCAATATTGAAAGCTCTATCGTCACTGGAAAACGCGAACATATTTCTGGAACGTACTATACTCAGTAACTCAGTACTGCTTACTATCTGCGGTCTTGGTTCTGTGTGGAGTTGGAACTTGCTTAGTAGAAGGGGTGGGAGTGAAGTACATTCAAAAACTCAGGTACAATAAAAATTGAAGTAAAAATAAAATGTCCCTGTATTTACAACATAAATTTTATAAATAGACCCTATTTGATCATTATTTTTCATAATTCGTAATAATGAATACAATAATTGAGCTTAACTACAACATACTCAGAACTGAATAACGAGCGACAAGAGATAGGCTAAGCAACAAATCAATCAATCAGTCACTAAAGTCATTCATTAGCATAATGTCTTAAGATAACAGAAGACTTGATTTGTACTAGTAACAAATGAGACATAGCATCTTCCATTCGAGTCCTGTGCATTGCTAAGACCCACGTTTTGCATTAGAAATGGACAAACCTATACAGTATGATCCAAAATTCTTGATCCATTTTGTTAAAAGCTTGGGCCAACGTTAATGATTGTTACATATGTTATTTGTTAGAAGCCCATGTACAATATTCAACACAGTTCAATCTACCACCTTCCATTTCGAAGCACTGCTCCCAGAGTTGCACTGTCTCTCTGAAACATTACGAAGCTTGCGTAGTGTAATAGTTGCTACTGCTTCGTAAATGCGTTGCCGTAAATGAGGAAGGTCACAATCTTTTTCTTGTACACAATGGACTTAATAAAGCCTAAAGGAAAAGGTCAAGTGGGGTTAAGTCTGGTGAACGTGGCGTCCACAGTCTTGGCGCAGCTCTGCCGATCCATCGATCCGGAAAGTTTGCATTCAAATAGTTACGCACAACCATAGCGAAGTGGGGTGGATCATCCTCTTTAGAGCTGGGCACGGAGCGAGTAGAACTGTTGAGTTACTCGGTTCTATCGGTTTATGTGCTTCGCAGCGGAGCACCGAAGTTACTCGGTTAACCGTAGCCGTTACCGGTCAGTTAAAACGTTCAAACAGAGTTCCCGTGTTTTACTTAATTCTAGCAGACAAGAATGTAGATACTGTTGTATTTAACTAGTTTCTGCTACAGGACAAATTATTTCCTTATCCCTAAGACGGGCTGAAAGGCCTCTAGTGTTGAAGAGAAGTTCATCCTATTATATGACCTGTCAAGTGGGCCTAATGAACACTGACAGTCTGAACATATTACTGTAAATAATAATAATAGTAATAATAATAATAATAATAATAATAATAATAATAATAATAATAACAACAACAGGGCCTAATGAACACTGACAATCTGAACATATTACTGTACATAATATAATAATAATAATAATAATAATAATAATAATAACAATAATAATAATAATAACAGGGCCTAATGAACACTGACAATCTGAACATATCACTGTACATAAAAATAATAATAATAATAATAATAATAATAATAATTATTATTATTATTATTATTATTATTATTATTATTATTATTATTATTAAAGTCCCGGATAACAGAGAAAGTAAGGAATTGAACGGGTTACATCAGCTCCTTGTTTATGCGGATGACGTGACTATATTAGGAGAAAATCCACAAAAAATTAGTAAAAACACGGAAATTTTACTTGAAACAAGTAAAGAGGTAGGTGTGAAAGTAAATCCCGAAAATACAAAGTATATGATTATGTCTCGGTATCAGAATAGAGTACCAAATGGAAATATAAAAGTTGGAAATTTATCCTTTGAAGAGCTGGAAAAATTCAAGTATCTCGGAGCAGCAGTAACAAAATATATAAATGACACTCAGGAGGAAACGCAGAATAAATATAGGAAATGCGTTTCATTATTTGGTTGAGAAGCTTTTATCATCCAAAATGCTCTCAGAAAAGCTGAAAGTTAGAATTTTATAAAACAATATTATATTACCGGTTCTCCTATAGGCCTGTGGTTGTGAATCTTAGAACCTTACTTTGAGAGAGGAACAGAGGTAAAAGGTGTTTGAGAATAAGATGCTTAGAAAAATATTTGAGGCTGAAAGGGATGAAGTTACAGAAGAATGGAGAAAGTTACATAACGCAGAACTGCATGCATTTTATTCTTCACCTGACATAATTAGGTGACCTCATCAGTCATAATTTTATTTGTATTTATTTCTACGAATTATATTACCTAATTACTTTAATTTATCAATAATATTACTCTTCGCCAAAGAGAATATGATTGTATTGAAGGCTAGTAATGTTATAAAATTAATAAACATTATGTTCTTCAGTTTAAGATTCCAGAGTTTTATAGATTATTTTATTCACTTTCCGTAATAGTGAATAATTCTGTGTGTTATGTTTAAGTGTTTTAGGCAGCGCTTCATGGAGCCCGTTTCTATTTTTTTTTTATTTAGCTGCAGCGTTTAACGTTTACCTCAGATGTTAATTTATTAGCTGTTAGTATTATAAATTATTTTATCAATATTTCGTCTGTCATATATAACAACACTGAAAGTTAAATAGGCCTTTCAGACAAAATAACTCCGCAAATAGTTGTAATAACGCAAATAAAATTTGCAACCGCCATTTTTCAATGAAGAGAAGCACTTTTTTCTCGTCAATTGGGAAAAGCGAAAGCGTTTTACTACAACGCTTTTAAAACACGCTTGGTTCCACTTTCAAAGTACGTTCTAAAATCGACTCAATCTATCTAAATTTTAAATCTGCCGCCACAAATTTGTACTCGGTACTGTACTCGGTTCAACCGAGTAATGACGTCACAATAACTGCTCCGAACCGAACCGCTCCGTTCCCAGCCCTAATCCTCTTGCTGAAAGACAACAGAGTGTAAAAGACATCCCGAGTAAGCTGTGGTTCTAGGAATTGATGAAGCATGTCCAAGTAGGTGACTCCAGTGACTGTGGATTCTTGAAACATGTATGGACCATATAGTTTTGTTGCTGTTACACCTAACCACACAGCAATTCGTAAGTAGCATTGGATTATTCGTTAGCCCATATTCGATAGTTATGCCTATTCACACGACCACAAAATATGGAATGTAGTCTCATCACTGAAAAGGATATGGTTCATAAGATTCTCATTAGCAACAATCTCAAGCAGATCATGGCACATAGCCTAACAGGCAGCATATTCTTCCTGTTCTAAATGATGTAGTACTTCCAGATGGTACGCACGTTTGTGGAGTGTGAACCGCAGAACTCTCCAGACTGTTGTCCTGGGAATGTCCAGTTCATTACTAAGGCAACGAGTCGACGCGCCTGGACTGCGTTCAATCGCTTGCTGAATAAGTTTAACATCATTTGCAGAGGTTTGTGGTCTGCCTGAATGCTTTTCATCAAGAACAAATCCGGTTCTTTTGAATGTTTTCACTAACATCCGGATATTGGCTCTAGTAGGTGCTGGTTTGTGAAATGTTCGTTCAAACTCTTGACGCACTTGTTCATAGCTTAATAATCGCAATCGCGTGGAAAACTGTTATTCGTTCTTTAATAGGCATACGTCTTGATTAACCTGAAAAATATTGCTGATTTAATAGAAATGGATCGAGACTTTTAGACCACCCTGTATTTCCTTAGAGTAATTTCACCAATCGTAACAAGGCACCAGCTATTTCCTTAGCTGTTAGTATTCTGATAGCAGCATATGCTGAATGCATTTTATCTACCTGCAGAATATTTTGAAATAGGCAATATTTTAAAGGTGGCACCAAGTTCCCAGACCTTCACGAGCAGCGCTTGCAAACCGGCTCATTATTCAGATGAAGAGGAGTGATGCTAGACATAAATGACGTCGAGGACGGCAGATAGTGAACAATAAAAAGCATTATGAACAAATAGAGAGTGTAACATTTTTAATTAATAAATGTGTACCGTTATCCGAATGGCTGACTTGGTACGCTGCGATCCCGGCTTAAAATACCGTTGGATGCTAGCCTAGTGTAATGTGTAGGGTCTAATGAGAAAATGTCAGATTTTCGCGGGACGCTTGTATTTCCTCTGTTATTGCAACATTTCCTGAATTAATCAATATAATAATAATAATAATAATAATAATAATAATAATAATAGAGGAACTGTTACAAAATATATGCAATACCATTTTGTTTTTTTTTTTTATTTTGGAACCTACATGTTTAATATTGAACGCAAATTATCGTCCTATTTATTGTTTAATGTACCTTTGACCGGTGTACCAGACTTAGAAGTTCGTAAGATGTTATAAAATATCTGAAAAGAAGAATTTTCTCAAAATATAACATATTTCCTTCACAAAGCTGGAGATAATGTGGAATATTATTAACAAGTTACAATATCAAAAAAATTGCAAAGTCAAAATGGCCTCTACTAAGAAAACCACACAACACCATTCAGCATCTTCATTAGAGGCTGTTTTCCCAACCATAATGCTAAATCCAGATGAATCGTCTCTCCCGTTTTTTCTCGAACTTGTTTTATGGTTTCTTGCATTGCCTTTTAATTAAACTGTTTTCTAAGTTTGTTGGAAGATGAGGTTTATCTTCCTCCAACAGGTGCCAACACTAGAAACGAAATGGAAAACCAGGATATAAAGATGGAATACTAATAATATTAGTGTTTTATATTTGTGAGACACTGGTGTTGGAAGTCATTACCTCAAAACATATCATAAATTAAAAACGAAATCGACTGAATATACATTGCTATAAACGTAAATTATTTCTCTTTGAAAATATAATCATTAATATTTATTCATAACATTGAGGAATTACATTGTATATTCAAGAAAAGAGCTTACCTCCAAAATGTTCACCTTCCACCAGTGGCGGTTCCTCGGGGGAGGGAAGGGAGGAACGTCCTCCTCACATTTTCTTCTTTTGAAAGTAAATACCAAATAAAATATGTGCCTTGAAATTCGAGGAAGATTCGATAATTAATTTTTAAGTTCACAGCTATAAGAAAACCTCGGTTGATCGAGTTTTAAACGATGCGCACTGATGTGCTGCTAGAAAACTGTGAGAAAGATGCGAGATGGTTTGTGTGGAGGAAAGTGAATCCATTCCTCCTTGACTGCAGTTAGCACACGTAGACATCAACGCACTAGCGGCCAGAGAAAGAAGCAGGGTTTTAAAGCGAGTAAATGAACGGAGAGGGAGGAGGTCCTCCTCTGAATCAGCGCATGGGCGGGAAATAGAAACCGACTGGTCGTGCAGCAAGCTCGCTACCGCTGCCATCTAACGATGTTGCATTCAACCAAACTATAACACATCTAGGAGGAGGCACAATAAAACAACTTTAACGCAACGCTATGAAAGACACCATATAAACTTTTTTTTTTAAATTATACATCAAAAATTTTATTCATTGCACTTTATATAGGCTACTATTGATGGTTTGAATCTTTCAAGGATATTTGAAAGTTAAAGTCGGGTTTATATAAAACAAAGAGGAAGTAGTTATACGTTAGTAGCCTATCGCAGATCTTTTTGGCCCCTGAAATTCACTTCCATTCAATGTGTACTAGACAGGGCAACAGCCAATTTGTCCGATTTGTACAAATATATTTGAAATTGAAAGTAGGTACTCCAAACTACAATTATTTTTAACATCAAAATTGGCCACTAGCAACTTTGAACAATAATGGTAGTATGACTTTGCAAGAACTGACATTCTTCAAAAGCATGTGATACTGAACTTGTAAAATGTACATGTGGCAACACAGACCACGTGGGTGGGTGCAGTGTTCTCGCTTTCCTCAGATTATTTCCCATTCCCATTTCCGCGGTTCCGATTACGTGTTAGTTGCTATAGTCTCTTCCAACACGTGTGATGCTGTAGTGTGCTCGAAAAATGCTGCGAGGTGAATTTCCTTGTAATTGTTAATTTGTGAAATTATTCAAAAATGAATGGAAGTGAAAATATTATATATTATGGAAAATTTAGGAAACTCAATTTACAAGAACAGATTATTGCTATACAGGAGGGAAGGCCAACCCCAACACTACCTGGTCTTACATGTATGCATGTTGGCTAATTTGTAGCATGTTTCATTCAAGAAGGTGTCATTTCGTCCTGTTACCTTCTTTTCTCCTCTTAAGGAATACGCCGGAGCCGCCACTGCCTTCCACTAAAACGCAATAATGATAAACGTTTCAACAGTTCAGCTTCTAACTGCAAACTAACACATTTCCGCGAAAGGGAGTATCGGTGCGTAGTAATTTGGAAGGCTTCCGCTAGAATACAACTCGTCTCAGGTCGTATATCATATTCGTAACACTTCCTCTATCTGTATTCTGTATTATAAAATAAAAAATAACATAGGCCTACCTAATTAATATGTTCTAAAAATTGTGAGATGTCATTTTTCAAGTCATAATTAAAAAAACCAGCTATGATATAAGCAGACGTAAGTGGTCAAGGGGTGAAAAAACATACAATATAAAGTAAGTTATATATTCATATAAGTGACGCTATGTAAAGATTAATCTTTAGGGCTGAGGAAAGCTTAGTAAGGAGAACTACTTTTGGTTTTCTATGGTTAAGTTGCCGAGATCTCCATTTAATTAAAAATGAAAGCAAAAAGGAAAACTCGGGCAACGCCGAATGCTTTAGGTTAGGATCATTATATTATTCAGCTAAATTGTCAGAGAAAAAGTTTCATAGGATTGAGCAGATATAAGTTCTTCAATAAATGCATCTAAGTAAGTTTCTGAAGTTTTATTGGAAAATAGTCCAAAATTCGGTGAAACGTGTTTTTCATTTCGTATTGAATGTATCGTAAAGATTTAAAATTATATTTTACACCGTAAATGTGCAATCTACTAGAATTATTGAACTTTCTATTCTGATCGCAGAAAATATTAACTTATGTTGCTTGCTGAACCATTGAGGATCATAAGTTCTTTGTCGTTATTGATTTCTGTGTTGACCAGGTAATTATAAACTTCACGAACCTCTTGGGTAGACTTGTAGAGCTTGATAACGTCTTTGTTAATGGTTGTGCAAGTTCCATCTTACTAGGTTTATTAAATCTCATCAACAAAAATAATTTCGTATCGATTGTTTCCATTGTTTCTGAAAAAAGTCTCCAAATAGGCCTAAAAATCACGGTGGACACTTGAGCTCTGTGAACCCAAACACGCTACTGAATTAGCGTGGCAAAAAACGTATGCATAAAAGACGCAATTCCTTTCAGTGTTCCTCCTAGTCGTGTGTTGTATTTCGTCGTGTACGACAGCATCTTCAAAACGTAACGACACTTAAGGCCCATTCACAATGAAAATTAAACATAACCGTAACATAAACACAGAAGTTTGCGCCCAGGCTACCAAATGGTATCATTCACAAATGATTCACATAAGCATCGACATAAACATTACCCTAAGACTTTAACATGAAAGTTTGCAAACTCCAAACTTTCATGCCTATGCTTACGTGATTAGCAAACAGAACACAATCATGGAGCGCTGAAGTATACGACAGAATATGAGGAAATGTCGTCGTTGTTATGTTTCCATGGTTACCAAGTATGTTTGCTGTTATGTTTATGTTCCCATCGTGAATGATGGTATGACTTCTTGATTTTACCGTAACGTTTATATTCTTAAATTAACGCTTACTTTTCATTGTGAATGAGCCTTTATTGTGCACGACGCACGTAACCAATGTTCCTTCGAAACGCACGATAATATGTCGTGGCACGAATCACGATAAAAAACGCATGCATAAAAACGGCCTGAAGTTGGGAAGCACTCGTTGGTAGCATTCGAGGACGGGACACTGGCATACGGAAGTGTCCCCTATACTACTCGACGACACTCAGTGGGTCACGCACAGCCTTACTAACATTTTATCAAAATTGATTTTTTATCTGACATAATTTCTTTACGAATTGACAATAATACGAGTAGAATCGGTTAGAATGTACTGTTGCAAGCTCAGAAGATTGCGAGTGCGGATGAAGTCGAGGGTGGGGGTTCGAATCGTCCCTTACCCTCTGTCATGCTGTCTTTTCCATAGGAGCATCGCCATTTTCCTGCAATACTAACTAGTCGAAAAAATTCGTCCGCTTTACGACTAGGGGCAGTCTCTGTTAGTGTTCATGAGTTCGTTTCCGTGCTTTTTTTTTAATTCGGTAACGTTATTAGCAGAGGTAAGAAATCCGTACCAAAACTGTTAGGTTGTGTGATCTTGGACTAAATATTCATTGAACGAACACTACCTATGCAGCTCTCACCGTCAACAAACGAGCAAAACAAACATGTATAGTAAGGTCCGAAAGTCTTGTCACCCCCCCGCCCCTTGTTTGTATGTTGATGTGAATCCATTTTGAACATGTCATAGCAGATGTGTGACAATGGTTGATACTTTACGTTGCAGCTTGTTTAGCGATCCAGAACATGAGAATGGGCACCATTACTGTCGCGGCATAAAATGATGCTGCCTCATGTCACGTGTGAAGTTTTTCGCAGCAAAGGCGGTGTGGTTCTTCTGTGGGGAATAATTAAGCAGCATGTCTCTAAACATCGATACCAGACAATTGAAGATTTGAAGCAAGCCTTTGCTGCAGAAAATTTCACACAGGACATGGCGCCGCATCATTTTGTACCGCGACAATGATGGTCCCATACTGATGTTCTGGATCACTAAACAAGCTGGAACGTAAAGTATCAACCATTGTCACACATCTGCTATGACATCTTCAAAATGGATGCACATCAACATACAAACAAGGGGGGGGGGTGGTGAAGAGACTTTGGGACCTTACTGTATAGTAGGGTAGTAACAAATCTTGTCTTTGTACCTTAGAATAAGAAACAAAATATACAAATGATAGGGCCTATTGTATAAAAAAGAGACATTGAAAATTATTTATCCATACATATAAGAATATCCTCTGATTGAGTTTCTGGCTGACATATACATCTATCATCAGGCAGTACATCTCACTTGACGATATGTGTCAGAGGAAGGACAATTGTTTGTATGGATCTGGAGTTTCACTAGTGTAATATGTAGCTAGTTCAGCGATGTATCTAATGGAGGGGGAAAGAAACTGACCACCCTATCCCATTATCTCCTGGCCTAGTTGCCTCATAAGCGGTTGTTTCTTGGTATTACTTGTGAGGTTCAGATCTGTCTTCGTACAGTTGACTAAACAACAAGAACAGCAATTTTTTTCAAGAACACTTTTCATTTTTGCATTAATGACTATTGGGATTCTGAACAGTAATTATTCTTCCATATCTCGTGGCGTCAGTCATTTATTTATTTCTGGAATACAGCAGAGTGATTATTGGAGGCAATATTGTTAGAATAGATATTGAAACTTACCGTCATTATACACAGATCGAGAAAGAACACAATTATGTCCATTTGAGTCAGATGTTTCTCTTTATTGTTGTATTTACGTACAAAGAAAGATATTCCATACTATATAACATAAAAAGTAAAGTAAATCCGTGGCGCTACAACCCATGCAGGCCCAAGACCGATCAGCCGGCTGCTGGCCTCACGTCCACACGCCGAAGCAAAGGTGGACGATCATCAAACCAGAATGGAGGTATCATGTGGTTAGCACGATGATCCTCCCAGCCGTTATAGTTGATTTGCGAAACCGGATTTTCGCTACCTACCGTAGCTCCCCAAGTACATCACGATGCTGGGTGGGCACCGGTCCCCTATACTGGCCGAAATTTCATGAGGAAATTTTTTCTCCCATGAGAACTCGAACCAGCGCATTCCGTAACGCGAGTTCTGGGCAGGCCACGACGCCACGGCGCGGGACAGTAATTACTTTAGCATTGTACTCGTATAATACTTAATGAAATACAAATGTATCGTACTTCAAAATGTATTATATATCTTACTTACTTAGTCGATCCTCTTCTACCTGGTGTAGAGGTTTTACAAAGAGCCTTCCATCTCTCACGGTCCTGAGCAATGGACCTTGCCTCTTTCCATTCGATCCCTCTCTCACGCATGGTATCTTGGATTCCTTGTTCCCAGGTCTGCCTCGGTCTTCCTTTAGGTCTTTTTCCCTCCATTCTAACTTGCCGCGCTATTTTTGGGTGTCTATCATTGTTCATTCTAGCCAGATGTCTAAACCACCTTAATTGTGATAATTTTATTTCTTCTACGAGAGGATCAATTCCTAGACCTAGCCTTATTGTTTGGTTCCGTATTCTATCTCTTCTAGTTTTTCCTTCTATTCTTCTTAAATATCTCATTTCCATGGCTTGTAGTTGACTCTTGTTGTATTATATATGCACTAATGAAATCTGTTCGGTGTTTATAATTAAGTAGTAACACGCTGGACATTTTAATAGATGTAGGGGAAAATTCCAAACTAAAATGATTAGTCTCTAGTATAAAACACCTAAAACAGATGAAATATTATTTTTAATGAAATATAATTTGGTATCTTAAAATTAATGCTCTCTGGCTGTCAGTGGTGGCCACATGTCTTAGGTAGCTATCTTCTGAGAATCAAATATTACTGGATATTTCTGTCGGTGACGCTTAGGTGATGTGATCCTCTGGCATATGGACGTGGTCACTTATACCTAATAACCGTTAGAAACAGACTTAGCCATATAATTATGTGACACCTCAAAGGCTGCAGACTTCTTTCCCTTCACCTTTTCTTTCCAGAAATGTACTCGTAAATACGCTCTCTGCCATCCACAAGGATTTCCGTCCAAGAGCTCGAATATTAAGTCGTAAAAGTCTTTCTCCGTACAAGATTCTGCTTTAAACCTTGTACATTGCCTAATGTGAAAACAATACGGAAACACTTCAATTCCTTTCTGTTTTCATACCGTAATAAATAAAAAAACAGTTGCTGTTCGTGTTGTAATTTATAGCCAATGCAACTAACAAATTGGAGATTTACCCTTCGCAGAGGTGGAAAAATTCAAATATCTTGGAGCAACAGTAACAATTAATATAAATGATACTCGGGAGGAAATTAAACAAAGAATAAACATGGGAAATGCCTGTTATTATTTTTCGGTTGAGAAGCTTTTATCTTCCAGTCTGCTGTCAAAAAATCTGAAAGTTGGAATGTATAAAACAGTTACATTATCGGTTGTTCTGTATTGTTGTGAAGCTTGGACTCTCTCTTTGAAAGAGGAACAGAGATGAATGGTGGTTGAGAATAAGGTACTTGGGAAAATATTTGGAGCGAAAAGGGATGAAGTTACAGGAGAATGAAGAAAGTTACACAACGCAGAACTGCATGCATTTTATTCTTCACCTTACATAATTAGAAACATTAAATCCAGACGTTTGACATGGGCAGGGCATGTAGCACGTATGGGCGAATCCAGAAATGCATATAGGCCTAAAGTGTTAGTTGGGAGGCCAGAGGGAAAAAGGCCTTTGGGGAGGCCGAGACGTAGATGGAAGGATAATATTAAAATGGATTTGAGGGAGGTGGGATATGATGACAGAGACTGGATTGATCTTTCTCAGGATAGGGACCAATGGCGGGCTTATGTGGGGGCGACAATGAACCTCCGGGTTCCTTAAAAGCCAGTAAGTAAATAAGTAAGAAGTAAGTAAGGAAGTAAGTAAGTATTATTATTATTATTATTATTATTATTATTATTATGGTGAATAGAGGATACTTATAGGTCCAATATGTATTAGTTTTTGTAATATTTGTATAGAGAGTGATGGCGGATTAAGAACTGGAACGCACTGGACGTGAATAAAGATTGATTAAATAAATAAATAAATAAATACATAAATAGATAAATAAATAAATAAATAATAAATCTATAACATAAATTTATTTATTTATTCAATTTATATTGTATATATTTATTTAAGTGGGTGGAGTTGAGATTATCAGGCCTTCTCTGCTACTGCACCAGAAATACAAAAACAAAATGGAGCCAATGCAGAGAAAAGAAATAAATGAGGAAAAAAAGTAAAAATAAGTATAACTGCAAAAGAAAGTAAAAGTACAGAGACAAAATTACAACGGCTACGAATGAAGAATATAAGATTACAATAGTTATTATCTGTCTCATAACGAAAATTATATTATGGAACTCAATTTCCGTCATCTATTTCAATTTGTAGTCTATACAATATTAATATCATTCTAGTGATGGTAGTGGTTGTGGTGGTGATAGTGGTGGTGGTGATGATTTGGATAGATTTGATGGAATTGAAATATCTCGAAAACTTTCTCCAACACCGTTTTCGTACACTATGAAGTCCAGTTGAGTTCGCCGGGATGTGAAGCCGGATATCCGACAGGGAAAAGGGTCTATTTATATATCAGACTAACAGTAACTTCCTCAAGGTAGATTCTTCAATAAAGAAACGCAATCGGAGAAAACTGAAATGGGAGTGAGCAAGGAAACAGGATAGTCTCTAATGTCTGTACCTAAATACTGAAATGAAGACTAAAGTGGGTTGGATATAAGCCGCTGTTGTTGCAGGCTCGGTGTCGGTCACATGCTCAGTGTTGGGACATTTGCTGCGTGAATAATGAGGAGGACATAAACCCAGACTCTGCTAGCTGCAGCACAATGTTGCTCAAACACCATCTGTCCGCCCCATCCGTCATGGTCGATGCAAACACCCTCGTCATCAAACCAACTTCTCTTTAACGACGCACTGTTTTGCGGAAAATGATATGGTGATTATCCATGCGGGATGACCTCATCGTTAAAGAGAAGAGTATGTGGTTTGTAACATTCCTGAAAAATTTGTGTTAATAAATATATTCACGTGTATCTTTCACTTCTAAGACGGTAGATCCCTCAGGCTTTCTACTACCGACTCTCCACTTCCATCCAATCCTCATTAGATTCATAGTCTGTGAAGGCTACTGATTAGGGCGACAGTCACTAAAGAAACGAATCCCGTGCTCAGTATTCAAATATGATGTCTAAGTAAGGAATCACAGTAATAGTAGTAATGTAAAGGATATACAGTGTGTTTCCGATGTGGTGTTACAAACTTTCAGGGATGATGGCGAAGGGCACATGTATCAATTTCAGATAAGAAATCCTGATTCGGAAATGACCGAGTCGAAAGTTACAAGCAAAAATAGTTCTGTGGAAATGTAATAATTTTATTCCTCTGTATACCTTATTTATGTGTATTTATCTGTACATCTTACACATACTGTATTCATCTGATGTTGTTTACGTTGTCTACTTACAGTTTTCCATTCAATGCGCTGTCTGAGGGATGGGGACAGGAAACTACACTAAAGCAATGCAGATAACGTAATGTGTAACTGACATGATCGGTCTTGATATGCATATCTGTAGAGAGTAGTGTATTTGTACAAGTTGCAGTGTCCAGTCGATCAGTCCTAGTGAAATGGAGGAGTACACGAGAGCGGAATAAGGAGACCTGATTTTCTAATACGGATGAGCCAATGGGAACAGTAGACAAGCTCACAGATTGTATCGGGACAAGTACCCACGTAGGAGACATCCGGCCCATATAATTTTTCCACGACTGTTCCAAAAGTTAAGGGAAGAAGGGCACATGGTGCCAAATTACAATTCCATTTCCACACAACTATTTTTGCTTATAACTTCCGACTCAGTCATTTCCGGACCATGGTTCCTGATCTCAAATTGATACATGTGCCCTTCGCCATCATCCCTGAAAGTTTGTAACACCACCTCGGAAACACCTTGTATATTCTTTATGTTATTTAGTAGTGGGAACACTTCGAATTATGTTCAGCCAGGCTCCCTAGTTTCTATGATAGAGAGAGAGAGAGAGAAGACCTTCAGACGATATAGTTTACAATGGATTATGGCTGTGGGGTGGATCGAGTCCACGGCCCTTTTAGGTCACTGACATGAACCCATAGTACAGTACAACCTCACTAATTCAAACTAATTGTAGAAAAATTCAGTCCGAATTAGTGTAAGTTGGAATTATAGAGAATTTACTGGAACAGGATTATTTCGATATTGTATAGTTGTTAAATTACTAATTTACGGTATTAGTAATAAAAACTCTTGTACAGATGTTCAACTGTCTTATATTTACACAATGAATAGCTCGTTTCTAAGTCATGTGTAAATTCTTTACTAATAACCACTATATAGGCTACATCGTGAATAAGATACAACTGTCACACAGCTACATCATAGTTACGTCATTATTTCATTACGAAAGGTAATACTCGTCACTAATTGAGGTTCTCTATTGCATCCGATAGTGCGCGCTAGTGTGCCGCGCTAAGCATCGATAGTACAGCTGGACCTGATCGATTACCACGCTATGTTTTGGTCAAAGAGTAAGCTTACAGCTACAGCAATATTAATCTAATTATTCTGTGCGCTTTGATTTATTCTTCTATGGTTACAAAGCAACCATCATCAAAAAATGACAATTGGAACGAACAGCTGTTAGAGGGGCGGCCATTTTTTTCCTCTATAAACAACGCTTAAACAAGGGGTTTCGTGTATAGGCCTATAACTGCTACAAAGCACTTCCCATATATAGTTACAGGCTGTTTATACATCCATCGCTTATGCATGCTTTAGACTATTAGTAATGTTTTCTGTCCCAAATCTGCACAAGTCTCGTATGAAAATTATACACGGTTTATTAGTAAGACTGACAGTAATTATTTTCTACGAAACATAGAGATCTGAAGATATAATATTATGCTCTTCATTTCTAGGGTGACCAGACGTCCTCTTTTGTCCGACATGTCCTCCTATTTGGACCTTTGTCCGGGGTCCGGGCGGATTTTTTAAAAATCAAGAAATGTCCTCCTTTTCGCAACTTGAATGTCTGATATTTTGAAGTTATCTGATTTGACGCCTTTTTCAAATAATTTTCCTGTAAGTGGCAGCAGCATCGACGGAATAAATCGATACTCTTTCTGTCCTCTTTAATAATTATAGTTCCCTTGACTTTAATATGTAGCTAACTGTAAAATCGTTATTATTAAGTTTCCTCATAATTATTTTGTAATAAAATAGATATTAACATACTTTTAAGTATAATATAAACCTAAATATGTACTGAAAAAATATTTTGTATTAAAATTGGAGCATTTTAAATAATATAATATAGGTCTAAGCCTAAATCTAAGCAGCCACTGGCGTAGCTCAGTCAGCTAAGGCTCTTGCCTGCCGATTTGAAGCTGCGCTCGGGCGCGGGTTCGATCCCCGTTTGGATGGATTACCTGTTTGGGTTTTATTCGAGGTTTTCTCAACTATAAGGCAAATGCTAGGCAATCTATGGCGAATTCTCGGCCTCATCTCGCCAAATATCATCTCGCTATCACCAATACTATCGACGCTAAATAACCTAGTAATTCATAGAGCATTATTAATTAACCAAGTAAAAAAGATAATAAATATATGTCCTCTTTTTTCGAACAATGTCCTCCTTTCTGAAGCTTTGTGTCCACATTTTTATCGATGTGAATCTGGTCACCCTATTCATTTCACGTCCCCCTTCCATTTATTGAAGAAACGAAATAAAGGAAATTGTTTGAACATATTTGTAATTAATGGGCAACTTTTTTTGTAGTAACACAAAAACAATCATTATTTGTTATTAAATTCAGCGTGGGTGGGCAATTGCGTCTTTTTGACGTCGAGATGGCAAGAGAAAAATATTGGAGCACGGATAAGAAGGACGATGCTTGGAAGTGATTCAATGAAGAGGAAATGGAAGTATAATTTTCAATGTTGGTTTATTGAATTCCTTATTTTGATCTTGTACAGTCGAAACGAAAGTGCCGGTATAATAATCTGTAGTAGAGGAGCTTTTTCATGGAACTTCAACGTGAGGGAAGATTAAAATGCAATGGCAGTAGAACCGGACATGGATAAAAAGGGGCAAAATGTGTGTATCTTCGACAAAAATATACTTTCTTAAGCGATAGGAAGCAAGAGAACTTGAGAAACTGATCTAGGTTTCGGGGTGATTCTTTATATCTGCGTTCGGAGGGCATGGTCCGCATTCGATAACAAAGAGAAAAAAACTTCGGCTGACGAAGTTCAGATGAGGTGACTCGCGAGCGTCGACTACCTGAGAGTTTGGCTGTTATTGTTCGTTATCGAGGTTCGTCGGATGTAGCCCTCAATCGACATCACGGAGAGTGATAGATAAACGCTGATATTGAGGTTTGAAGGGTTGAAAGGGGTAAGGCTGAGATGTACGGTTATAGAGGGAGGACTAACTGGTAAGCAGTGGTCAAAGTAAGGTGGAATGCATGTTAGGAAATCGGAGTTATGAATATGATGGGAGTGAATTCAGGAGAGTTGAAGTTAGCATAAGTCATAGTGACTGTAAAGGAAATGAGATTGCTTCTGCTGTAGAAAATGAATTAGGGTGGGTCGGGGTAATTTGGATATAGTGCGGTAATTTGGGTATGTTACAATTCAGTGATTAAAACTTGATCTAATCTTTAAACACAAGCAAATTTAATATAAATTGTCTATTTAAAAATTTTTTATTGTGTAGTGTTAAAAATTTATGTTGATGACACAGATAATAGTAAAATAAACTGTTTCTTATTTACCAGTCTATGAAATGATGCATCACATTCAAAGTAATATTGTTGGGAAACCAGCTGAGATATAGTAACCAAATTCATATATGTGTACATTACACATGTTTGGAACATGTTTTTAATAAATTTAGTAATATATAATTAATAGCTTGTTAGTAAGTGACAATTTACGAACTTGGGGTAATTTGTGTATAAGTTACAATTTATTGAATAAAACTTTATCTAACCTTCAAACAAATACCAAATTAATATATGTTGTCTATTTCATAATTCCCTAACAAGGAGTGTTAAAAAATTGTGTTGATTACACTGTTACTGACTGGTAAAAAAATCATTCTACTACTTACCAGTGTGAGAAATGACACATCATATTTTAAGCAATATTGGTGGGAAAACGAGCTGTGATACAGTAACCAAATTCATGCGTGTGTACATGACACATGTTCAGAACATGTTTTAATAAATTGAATAATAAATACTTATTAATATGTTGCTAAATTACAATTTATGAACATGGAATAATTTGGGTATAATTATAGGTTCAGTGGCAACTATCCTAGTTTTCGTTTCAGATCATGTCACAAACACAAATTATGGAATGATGAAAGACAAATAAATATACAAAATGTTTTATCTCCCTCATTTTAATGGGATATATTTTAAATTTACATATCGCCTGACGGTCTTCTCTCTCTCTCTCTCTCTCTCTCTCTCTCTCTCTCTCTCTCTCTCTCTCTCTCGCTCTCTATCATAGAAACTTAAGTAGTGGCGTTTTTTTATCTTGTTAGGTCTAATTAAAATTGTTAAAAAATGCCTACCTAACCTCTGCATTCTGTTCTAGGAAACATACAATAGCCTATGGTTGGAATAATTTGATTTTATAGGGACTTTAAGGCTTGTTTCACTTCAATAGTACACATTATACCCAAATTTCTCCATCAAGGGGGTAAACTGAGTACAGCTAAACTTAGAGTTATTATCGTGATAAGAAGAGGCCAACATATTAGAAAATGCAATAGAATTATTCTAGAATGTAATAGTGGTAAAACATAAAAGTGACTGGAAAATTTCATCAGGGTAACATGCTATATGTCTCTAAACATAAAAAGACTGTTTTAATACTGCAGTTACTTCAACCCACCCTAAGTGAAATGAGAGGAGGAACTTTTAAGAGATAAGCGAACACGAGTCCTTGCAAGATGGATTTGGGATTGAAAGGAAGTATTTATGTGAGCTCCAAGTTTATTGACCACTTACTTGGGTTGGATAAAAAGTAATGGCAACAGTTCGATATTTCTGACATGGCTTTATTCACAGGGGTGCAACATTTACGTACCTTCTATATAATCGCCCCCCCCCTTATTTATTACCTTTTTCAAAATGTTTGGAAGGCGTCGTACACCATCAGCGCGTCCATCTTTGTTGATGTTCCGTATTGACCCCCCCAAAGCACGGATAAGTTCATCTCTGGTATTGTATCGGGTCCCTTGCAGTGGTTCTTTCACTTTGGTGAAAAGATCGTAATCGCATGGATCATATCGGGTGAGTACGGAGGATGTTCCAGAATCTCCCATTGCCAGCGACGCAAGAGGTCCTTGACAGCAGCAGCAGTATGACTCTTTGCATTATCATGAAGAATGATGGGGTTCTGTACCCCCAAGTGTCGTCGTTTTCTCCTGAGGGCTGGACGAAGGTGGTGCTGCAGGAACCTGCAGTAGTAGTCCGCGTTTACCGTCTGCCTTGGAGGTACAGCGTGGTGCAGTATTACCCCATCAATGTCATACGCCACAATGAACATCACCTTCACAGCACTTCCAACAAGGCCTTCCCGAAACGCTTTAACCCATCGTGACACTGTGCGATATGGCAACGCTGCATCGCCACATGCTTCACACGCAGTCCCTGAAAACATTCTTGTGCACTACGACCTCGTGCCACTTCAATTTTGATCCAGGAACGTTGCTCTAGTTTTGTAAACATGATCTTAGGGCGCTCGCATGATCCCTATGAAAGTCAACGTTCTACACACTGCAGTAGATTGACAGAGTACTGTCGCCACTGGCTACACTAACTCATCTAACAGTCCTCGTTCATGTCCATACAGCTGGCAACTCTCGAACGCACCATCGTCACGTGACAGCAGTGTTGCCATTACTTTTTATCCAACCTATGTATCTCACTTATTTCACTGCAGTTGAAAGAACATGAGAAAATTTTGAAAATGAAAAGCCGAAAATGGATGTAAATTAATAGCTGCCGCATGAGGGGGAATATCGAAAGCATGACAGAAAAACAGCAGAGCAGAATCCCCGAAGATGTGGAAAGCTCGGGGAACTAGTGGGGTGAAGAGGACACCGCAGTCATCGTAAGGGAAGGAATCCGAGATATTGCTAGTGACAGTCGAGTAAGCTCGCCCTGTTTTATCCAAATCGACACGTGAAAACCAAAACGCCGATCATTTTAAAACTTTAACTTGAAAAATACCGAAATTGACATAAATTGAAAAATTAACAACTATAAGCGTAAATAATTTCTTCTCAAAAAAGTGAGTGGAATAAAATGAAAAACATGTGTCGTATTTTACATACATCTATCACAAATAAATTAAATATAGATTTAAAAAAAATAATGTAAACTTTGAAAATTGGGACTATTATAATTCAGTATTAAAAACCAAAAACAAAAATTAATTATGAGTAAACTAATTGGAATATCAAAGTAAAAATTTATGTGTTGCATGTCCACATTGTAAGAAATATGTAGTAAAAGTTTGAGATTAATTGGTGTAAAAATGTTAAAGTTAAAAATTTCACAGTTTCATAACCTTAAGAAAAGAATTCTTAGTGTGTATTTGATAGTCCAGATTGATGCCCATCACAAAACAGGATATCACAATTATTCTGACATAAAATGAGCTGGGTTTTGGTCATCATCCTGAGACTTAAACAGGCAATAGTTGATTACCGCATTTCTCGTCACTCCTCATATTGCATTCTAGTTCCCCATTGTTGTGGTCAGTGACTTTGAAATTAACATTCATAAAGTAATGCTGAAGCCTTTCCCGAATTCAAGAATTCGTGAGTGTATTTTTCATCTTTGCCAGAGTTAGTATCACTAGGTACTTGAATTGGGATTGGCAAAACATTATTGTGAAGCAAACACAGAATGTTGGAAATACATACTGTCCGTTACTCAGGAGAAGACGAGCGGAAAGAATGTGACCTTCTTGACTATCGCTGTTGATTATTGTAAACATCACTCAGATAAGCATCCCAGTAGCCAGGTTATTACTCGTGCAGGAAACATGAGTAACAATGCGTATGGAAATTAAAGCTAAGTTGAACAGAAGGAGACCTAATGTTTCCGCTTACTGCAGTACAAATATTGCACGTGTTTTCGTACGTTATCTGTTCACATCCCTTCCTCCTCAGTCCGCTCTCGTCTTCTCCTGAGTCACCGACAGTAGGTTATTTCAATGTTCTCCCGTTCATAGTAGTCAACGAATGGAGAACTTTTTCGTCGTCTTTTTTAAATAAATTGTCAGATATCCGCGTTGTTCTCCTTGCAATGAAGGTAATAAAATTTGTGTGTTTTGCGAAGATGAAAGAGGTAAGTCACTGCCATGAACATGAACATAATGAATGTATTATAAAAATTCCACTTGGTTCGCTACGTTTAGTTTCCAAACGCCGAAACGTTAGAGAAAAATGAAAATTCAACAAATGTAGTAAAGCTCCAAACCTAAAATGGAAATCGTAGATAATTCATTTTACATAAATTGTTGCATTCATTCATAACAGTTTGATTATCTCCTAGTGTATTAAATAAATTACACAAGCGCGAACTGTACACTGTTATTAAAAAGCAGGTGGAAACGTTGAACCGACGTCACAGAGTGTGAAATAAACGAGAATTTAATGGATGCACATTAATTTTCTGGATTTATTAACGGTTCTTACGCCTGTGGGAATGCTTCACAATTATTAATGAATATCGTGTGTCGTTATCTGCGTTCAGATAGGCCCATTCTATGTGAAACCCGGAAAACTTGCAGACGCAGGTCATCAAGGACAGCGTTTGAAAAATGGTCTTTGTGACATTAATGGCGTGAATATATTTCTTCTATGCCACATGCGCAGTGAAATGTTGTGTGTGATATGATATTCAGTGGATCCCCACTGTGGAGCCTCGTAACTTGTATCAAATTCACTGAAAATCCCAAATCGACAGTTCTGTTTTCATAACGCAAATCAAAGAAATTTCAACATTATGCATTATTAATTATTACAACACACAATTACGACTACATATAGGCTGCTATTAATATTTGGTGAAGAAATGTTTTCAGAACATGGGAGGAGTGATAGTAGGAGGAAGAAGAATAAAGTGTAAGATATGCTGGTGATATGGCATTGTTAGCAGTAAGTGATACGCTACAGACCGATTATTTAGTCCTGACAGCTCAGCGACGCGAAGGAGGGAAAGTAATAGGAGTAGTGGGAGAGTTCCGGAGGAGTGATAAGGGCGAGCGGTCGGTAAAGAAATGCAGTACAGCTTAATTGTACTAGAAACATATAGCTCTATCGCACGCATGACATCCGATCGCTCCGAAGGCAAGCGAGTGACTAACCCAAACACCTCTTGGCGTAACTAAATGGAGTCGCCTGACCCAGGCGCACATCTCCGGCGACTGTCAGGACTAAATAATCGTAGGCTATTGTACTAGAGCTAAATGAGCAGTAAGTTAATGTTATGTTTTATTTAACGATCCTCGCAACTGCAGAGGTTATATCAGCGTCGCCGGATGTGCCGGAATTTTGTCCCGCAGGAGTTCTTTTACATGCCAGTAAATCTACTGACATGAGCCTTTCGCATTTAAGCACACTTAAATGCCACCGACCTGGCCCGGGATCGAACCCGCAACCTTGGGCATAGAAGGCCAGCGCTATACCAACTCGCCAACCAGGTCGACAAATGAGCAGTAAGAAATGAAGATAAATGCCAACCAGATGAAGACCATGTTCATAGGAAGAAAAGCAAAGAAGATACACTAGCGAATTCTAAATGACGCAGTAGAGCAAGTGGACAGTTATAAATACTTGGAATATACTATAAGCAGTAACATGAGCTGCTGCCAAGAAGTCAAAAGGAGAATAGCAATGGCAAAAGGAGGTCTTAATAGAAAAAGGAGCATCTTCTGATGATCTCTCGAGAAAGAACTAAGGAAGAGACTAGTGAAGTGCTTTGTGTGGAATGTAGTATTGTATGGGACAGAAACATGGACATTACGACGAAGTGAAGAGAAGGGAATAGAAGTATTTGAAATGTGGATATGGAGAAGGATAAAGCGTGTGAAATGGACAGAGAGAGTAAGAAACGAAGCTGTGTTGGAAAGAGTGGATGAAGAAAGAATTATGCTTAAACTGATCAGAAAGAGGAAAAGGAATTGGTTGGGTCATTGGCTGAGAAGAAACTATCTACTGAAGGATGCTCTAGAAGGAATGGTGAACGGGAGAAGAGTTCGGGGTAGAAGAAGATATCAGATGATAGCGATATTAAGACATAATGGATCATATGAAGAAAAACAAATTGTGACGGTGTCGTTTACAGTTCCTGGGATAGCTCAGTCGGTAGAGCATTCGTGCGCTGAGCGAAGGGTGCCGGGATCGATACCCGGCTCCGGAACAATTTTTCCTTCAAATTATTTAAACCTGCTTTACAGGGAGCTACTACCTAAAAGCCAGATTTGCATAATATATTTCGTTACTGGAGGTACGTTAACAGAAAGCCACAATTTAAGTCACACAGTATTTGTGTGCACTCAAAGTTGGGTTCTGGCGTCTTGTCAGCCTATTTGAGTTGTGTGGATATAAAGGAAAAATTGTGAAAGTGCCGTGTATAGTTCCAGGGGTAGGATAGTCAGTAGAGCATTCGTACGCTAAGCGAATGGTCATGTGATCGATACCCGGCCCCGGAACATGAAATTATTTAAACCTGCTTTACAGGGAGCTACTACCTGAAAGCCAGATTTGCATAATATATTCCTTATTGGAGGTACGTTAACAGATAGCCACAATTTAAGTCACACAGAATTTTTGTGCATTCAACGTTGGGTTCTGGCGTCTTGTCAGCACATTTGAGCTGTGTGGATATAAAGGAAAAATTGTGAAGGTGTCTTGTATAGTTCCAGGGGTAGCATAGTCGGTAGAGCATTCGTGCGCTAAGCGAAGGGTCCTGGGATCGATACCCTTCCCCGGAACAATTTTCCTTGAAATTATTATCTATATTGTCTCGTTAGTTACTATGTAATTTATGCAATTTAAAATAAACTATATTTCTATTCGTGGAGACTTATGTTTGAAATGTGCATTTACTTATGTGTAAATGATATTTTCCTTTACCAGGATTGACGGAAAAAATAAATTCAACTTGTGCTCGTCGCTTGTGAAAGAAAATGTCTGAAGTAAGATAAATTGATAATTCGTCGACTGAGAAGGGTTCATCGCAGGTGACCGATGAGTGCTATAGATTGGGCATCGCACGGACCTATCGTACTACCTCCAAAGTTTCTCCAAAAATTACCAGTAGACTACATTTAACTTGGAGCCCACACATTCAGGGACAGGTTCTGCCTACTTTCCATAAATCTAAGATACCTTCCCCCAAGCTTCTTGGAAAGAGGCCACGTGCTTCTATCGACTTTAAAATGCCGAGAATTTTAACCAGCGAACCTCGGGTCCCTGTCACCACTAGGTCACCGAGGATGACTCATGAAATATAATAAATATAATAAGCGTAATTCATTAAACGACTTAGAGAACAGAATAAAATTTTCTAGTTGGAATATCTTAAAACGTTACATCTCAGAGGTTGTATTCCAATGCTGTATGGGAAAGAAAGCTACAGGAGGATGCGCAGGATGGAAAAACGTTCCACAGATTAGATAGGGGAAACTGGCCTGAATTGACATACTCGGATAAATTGACATACTGAGTGTTTCTAAGGAACTTCACAAGTCGCGCTGCATTTCCGGGTTGTACTGTGTTGCTAGATTGGCAATATGTAACCTTTATTGATGATAGCATTCAAGACGCAATGTGTGTTACGTAGGAAGTTCATTTCCAAATAGAGATTGTTCAAACTTTTGAGGTAAGATTTGTTTGTTGTTTCTTATGTCATATCGCTTGTTGTAAATAGACTTTGTATTGAATATTCTAGTATACCAAATATTAAGGAATACAGCAGTACTTTGATTGACATGATTGTGGAATTATGATGGCGGAATGTTTTAAGTTATGTACAACAAATGGTGTTAGGCTAAAGTGACATACTACTGATCAGGATAAAGTGACATAGTTATGTCACTTTGCCCGGACAAATTAAAAGGTGCAGATATAATGGAATATCTGTGTTTATAATGTGTTATGTTATTAATTAGCCTAATTACGAATACTGAAATGATTTCAAAAGTAGCTTTATTATTTTATAAATAAAATTTTAAATGTTTTCAAAAATTGAAATTATTAAATTGACCTAAAATATGTATATATTAACTTCTTTACAGATGGTTGGGAAATACAAAAGGAAAACTAACTTTCAAAGTTGGAGTAAAGATTCCATGCAGAGAGCTATACAGGCTGTTGAAAACAAAGAAATGGGACGGCTTAAAGCAGCAAAGCAATATGGTGTGCCACATGCAACTCTCAGAAGAAGAGTGTCAAATGGGAAAAACAAAATTTTACGTGGCACTGAGAAAGGTCTAGGACGTTATAAATGCACTTTTGATAAAAATCTTGAGAGGGAGCTCGTTGATCACATCAAGCTGTTAGAATCTCGAATGTTTGGATTGACGGCTACGGAAGTAAGAAGTCTTGCATATCAGTGGCCGAAAGGAATGACATAGAACATCGTTTCAATAAATACACTCGTATGGCAGGCTGAGACTGTCTGATTGGCTTTCGTAAACGTAATCCTGATATTTCTCTGAGAAAACCTGAACCTACAAGTGCTGCTAGTGCTATGGGTTTCAATAAGCCAAAAGTTTTAAATTTTTTTAAAACATATGAGAGAGTTATAACTGATAACAATATCAGTATGACGCGAATTTATAATGTTGATGAAAGTGCCTTATCAACGGTTCAAAAACCAAGCAAGATATTTGCTGCCAAGGGGAAAAAACAAGTAGGATGCTTGACAAGTGCTGAGAGAGGACAGCATGTTACAGTGGTGTGTTGCATGGGAACTACAGGACATTTTGTACCTCCTGCCCTAATCTTCCCACGTAAGAATTGGAAACATGAATTGTTAGATGGCGCGCCTGTAGGAACATTAGGACTTGTTCAGGAGAAAGGTTGGATGACAGGAGAGGTTTTCTTGCAGTGGTTGGAGCACTTTTGCCAGCATGTGAAACCGAGCTTGGAAGATAAGATTCTCTTGGTTTTGGACGGGCATTCTAGCCACAAAAATCTAGACGTGCTAGAATATGCTAAAACAAATGGAGTAATTTTGGTTTGTTTGCCTCCCCACTGTACCCATCGTATGCAACCTCTTGATGTTGCATTCTTTGGCCCCTTTAAGATTTTCTATGACCAGGAGATTACCAGATGGTTGAAGGCACATCCTGGTAGAGTCGTTACACAATACCAAATAAATTCAATTCTTTCAATTGCATTTGGTAAAGCTGCTAGTGTAAAAACATCTCAAAGTGGCTTTGAGAAGACAGGACTGCCCAGTGAATACTGACATATTTGAGGATGATCAATTTGCACCAAGTGAGACAACAGATCGTCCCAAGGAGCCAGCTAATGCAGATGAATTTCCTTCTTCATCTACATTTTCGACTAATGCTGCCAAAGAATCCTCATCAACTGTAGCTTTGAACGTTCCTATTTGAGGAATTTCACCTTTGCCTACGTCAGATAAAGTTACAGCGAAACGTAGAGCAACCCAAGGGCCAACTGAACTGACCAGTACCCCAAATATTAAAATGACAAAGCAAAAGGCAGAAGAAAAGAAATCCAGAGTTCAACGACAATCGAAAAGGATAGTGAAAAAAAAAAGACTGGAATTCTCACAAGAACAAGCTGATCATTCGTTTGATGATGTGGATGATGTTGATGATGATGATGATGATGACGAAGCTTGTTTGTATTGTAACGACGTTTACAGTCAGTCTAAGCCAAAAGAAACATGGTTCCAATGTGTGAAATGTAAAATGTGGGCTCATCCTAAATGCGCAGGTATTTCTTCACGAGCAAAGAAGTTCATTTGCGAAATATGCAAATAAGACTCTTAATTACTTGTTTTCTATTAACGTGTTTTCTTTAATGATAAGGGAAAAATTTATTGTGTAATTTTTGTGTTTTTTTTATAATGCACTTAGATAAACTAAAAATTGTACCACTATGTCATTTTAGGCACATATAAGCCTAAAGTGACATATTCCATGCTTTTCATAATATATTTTTTGAGTATTTTTCATTCATGTGTATCATTTATTTCTTTATGTAGAATGAATACTTATACTAATAGTTTACATTTAAAAAGTAATTCACATAAAAAATTTTAATTACTTTGATAATATTGAATGAAAACAAAATGGTATGTCAATTTAGGCCGGTCTCCCCTACCGGTACTACTTCAAGAACAATTATTAAGAACTTACAAGAAAGGCAAATAAGACCAGAGAGGAGAGGAGAGGAGAGGAGAGGAGAGGAGAGGAGAGGAGAGGAGAGGAGAGGAGAGGAGAGGAGAGGAGAGGAGAGGAGAGGAGAGAAATATTTTCAAATCAATATGAGCATTTAAGCCTTGATATCTAACATACACAGCTGCTTCCTTATGCGGATGATGTAAATATGTTAGGAGAAAATCCATAAACGATTTGGCAAAATACGGGAATTTTACTTGAAGCAAGTAAGGAGATAGTTTTGAAAGTAAATCCAAAGAGACAAAGTATATGATTAAGTCTCATAAGCAGAACATAGTAAGAAATGGAAATATAAAAATTGGAAATTTATCTTTTGAAAAGGCCGAAACTTCAAATATCTTGGAGCAACAGTAATAAATATAAATTACACTTTGGAGGAAATTAAATGCAGAATAAATATGGGAAATGCCTGTTATTATTCGGCTGAGAAGCTTTTATTATCCAGTCTACTCTCGATAAATATGACTGTCAGAATTTATAAAACAGTTATATTACCGGTTGTTCTTTATGTTTGTCAAACTTGGACCCTAACTTTGAGAGAGGAAAAGAGGTTAATGGTATTCGAGATTAAGGTACTTAGGAAAATATTTGTGGCTAAGAAGGATGAAGTTTCAGGAGAATGGAGAAAGTTACACAACGCAAAACTGCACGCATTGTATTCTTCACCTAACGTAATTAGGAACATTAAATCCAGACGTTTGAGATGGACAGGGCATATAGCACGTATGGGTGAATCTAGAAATGCAAATAGAGTATTAGTTGGAAGACCTCAAGGGAAAAGACCTTTGGGAGGCCGAGGCGTAGATGGGAGGATAATATTAAACTAGATTTGAGGGAAGTGGGATATGATGATAGGGACTGGATCAATCTTGCTCAAGATAGGGACCGATGGTGGGCTTATGTGAGGGCGGCAATGAACTTCCGGGTTCCTTAAAATCCATATTTAGGTATCTAACATACCATCAATACCGAATATCAGAATAACAATTTGAAAAAGTGGAATTTGAGGAGGATGAAGTCTGCGCAAATGTAAAAATAATCTATATTCGCTCCTATTTTAACGATCATAATTTCATAGTTATCAAAGATTCACCGTCATCTTCGTCATAGGTGAGGAAAGGAACTAATATGACCCAACCAACTGCGTCATGCGAAGGAAAAGAATTTAGTACAATTTCCACATCGAAATTTCCGCTGGAATGTGTAACCATGAAGAATGAATCCAAATGGCACCGAAGTGTAAAATGAAACTAGTCAACTATTTTGCTCAGTTTACGTATCTGTCTGCTTACCTACTATTTAACCAGCCAGCTGTTTCTAGGAATGGGCAAAAATAATCGGTTATTTTGATAACCGGTTATTTGCATGAGGTTAACCGGTTAATTACCGGTTATTTTTGCTTGCCCGTTTAACCTGGTAACCGGTTATTTTCCTCAATAATCGAACGACCGGTTATTTTTTAAGGCTATATATACATTGAATCAAGTAACGTATTTTAAGTTTATCTCAGATTTTATGTCAGTCTAACACCATTTCTTTTTATTATTTTGTACTCTATGCAATCAACCCTGCATACAAATTGTCTCTTAGACTATTTCTATATACTTACTTCATCTGTCCACAGATAGCAAAATGAAATTCCATTTCGAATCGCTCTCAATAATATATGCATATCTTAATAGATGACTTTGTCTGCTTGGTTTATAATATATTTCTGCGGTTGGGCTTATTGGGAGTATTTCAAATGACCACAAACTTTTTTCCTCTCTAATGGCATATGCGTAGGTTATTGATATGTTTATATCATTGTCCCATTAGGTATCTAGCTTCCCTGTAGCGATCACTTTCACAGGTGGACTTCAGGGTTTGACATTGTCGTAGATTTTCTCTGTCCATACCGTGAGAAATGTTGACTAAAATATTTATTGGTTATAGAAGAATAGATTACCCGTCGAAATGTATCATAATCACGATTATTGTAATAATTGAGCAGTTTGTGTTATTTTTAGTTATTTTGCCTTCAACCCTAATGTGCGTGAAGTAATTAACTAAATTCAATTCCATATTTTATTATTATTTTTTGCATTTTTTAGGGAGTCATTGGTGAACTTCAGCATTTAATGACGTTCTTTTAACTACCTTCTTGCTGGTTTACAGTTGATTGATAATTGTTCTTTGATTTCCATTGCAAATAAGCTGTCATTTTGTTTTCCCCACTAATTTGGTGACTTCAAGATGTTAAATAAAAATAACTAAAAAATAACCGGTTATTTTTTATGGGTTAAACTCCTTCAGCTTAAATTAATTTTAAAATGGCTGGTAAAGTGATAACCGGTTATTTTCGAATAACCTCCCATCCCTAGCTGTTTCTTCAATCATTCGCTTATTAATTTTTTAATTTACTTATATGGTCAGTCAATAAAATTTTATTTACCTTATTATTTCTTTGAGTGTTACGATTATGTTCTACTAAATTTAAGTGATCTCTGAATTATTTATCAAGTTTCAAACACAAATGAACCCATAAGTATTAATTTTTAGTTGGTTATTTAACGACTCTTTATCAACTACTAGAATATTTAGCGTTGATGGAATTGGTGATAGCGAGATGGTATTTGAGGAGAGATGCCGAGGATTCACCATAGTTTACCTAACATTCGACTTACGGTTGGGAAAAACCTCGGAAGAAACCCAACCAGGTAATCACCTCAAGCGGGAATCGAACCCACGCTCGAGTGCAAATACGGGTCAGCAGGCAAGCGCCTTTGCCGACTGAGCTACGCCGTTTGCTCATAAGCAGAGTCCGGATTTTTATGTAATTACATATTTTTCCCCTTAGTATGTATTTATCTGAAAAGTCAAAATGTTGGCGATTTAGGCTACTATTTACTATTTAATGTTACATATTTTAACATATTCCGCACAATATTACATATTTTAAGATAATTACATATGTTTACATAAAATTAACATTCATGCAATATGTCTTTATTTAAGCGAAAATAAAGGAAATAATCTATATTTCAGCATAAAGTAAAACGAAATCATAAAAATATATACAATTTTTAACTCAAAGTTGTCAGCACATAATGGGATACAAATTTCAGCATTCATGAATAGACAACCACACAGGTATAACCTGGTACTTATTTACTTGCTAATTCTGCCATCTTGCACGTTGTTGTCGACCCTGGAAAAACATAGGTGTTTGACAGGTCTCGCTACGTAACGATCTCATATTAATCGCTACCCAAGCAGCTGAACCATGGATAAATATATAATAGGATGCGAAACTGCGGTCAGCATCATCTAGCGGCAGAGGGTTCAAATACGAAGATCAGCACCCAACATCGTAGGTGGTGAACATTAGAACTACGTGTTGGGTACGTTACCCAGAGTTCTCTATTTATCCGTTCGAGATATTGCTCGAGGAGACAAGATGGCAGACAGAAACTTGCTAATAAGTGAACATAAAGTGATACTACGTGTGTGTATAAGCAGTGTATGTTAAACATTGATGTTTATGAACGCTGTAAAAATAGTGTTGTTGAATGCATTGTAAAGTAATAGTAATATAATAAATTGAACTATCTAAGTAGTTCTTGCAGACTTTTCCATTGCGCTGTACAATAAATACCCAAAGAATACAATCCCAAATATCTAACCTTTTGCTTTATTTTTTGTCTCTGTCTGGTTATATTTTAATTGGGTAGTGGAAAATGGATCGTCTCTCTTATCTTCCTGTTGGCTCCGGTAAGAATTTTCAGTAGAAGATGCTGTGAGGAATAAAAATGTAAATGTTTTATTTTAAATTGGGTTAGTTTTGAATATCGATGAGGGTGGGAGGGAATACTCTCTGCAAAGTTTAACATTTTCGTCGCCAGGTGCGCTGCTAAATGAATGGCGTAATTAGTTACTCTTTTCGCTACCTGGTGCGCTGCTAGATGTAATAACGCCCCTCCGCCCAACAGGTGGCAGTAAGATCAATTTCTACAACAGCGCCTCTAGTATGTGTTACGGGAAACTCAGTAAGTTTCGCATCCTATTATATATTCAACTATGTTTGAACTTTTAACTTTGTCTATTGTTACCTGATGTTTACAGAGAATAAGAAACGGGCGAGTACAGGGCTGCAACTGGAGACGTACCGTTTTGTTGCACTGGATGTGGCTTTACCTTTTATTCCAATATTCACTTGACTGATTCGCAAAGTGTCTTACAGAATTATTCTAAAATTGCGTGTGAAGTAGTATTTATATCGACTACGACATGAGTTGAATTTTCGAAAGCATCAGTAAGTTGGACACTATCGGACTTTCACTATCGATGGACATCATCTGTGATGCAAAAAAAACTCATTGATCTCCTTAGAATTGGAAGTAAGCAAGTCGTGAAAAAATTCTAAGCGGTTCTTGTAAAACGAAAATCGGGGTTACGCCAGTTCATTTACTGTTAGACAGATCCTCAATAGAGATAAGCGGAACCCACCGAAAGACATTGCTGTCAGCCACGTTGAAATTATTTTTTGAAATAAATAATTTTTTACTCTCTGTGTAATTTTTATATTGCTCTACTATATTACTCTACTCATAAGTCGTCATTATTTTCACTAACGCTTTACTCAAACCATGACTATATGCTAAGCAATACTTCATAAACAATTGTTTCCACCATGCATGGAAAATACGCAATGATAATCTCTTCTAAGAAATAAGTAAACTGTGTTTAGTGCGGGCGAAACTAAAGCTGGTCGTGCACAAGAACTCACGAAGCGTTAGGTACGCCACTGGACCCGAAGAGACATGTGGGTTGTTTTACAATCAGCTGTCCCAAGGAATGCGAAAATGACAGTAATTCCGATGTAATTTTACTGAAACCGTGAGCTTCTGAGAACGTCTCGAGTTTTTCACTAAACGAGCTGCATTTCTTTACAGCCTTACACATAAATGTAATTTATTCCAAGTGTTATTGCCTTCAACATTTGTTAGGGTTGGTATTGGCGAAGGCTACAAGAGTGAAAGCAAGTATTTCCTTGGCTTTATTTTCTTACTTACCTAATCTTTTTCTCTCACCTGCAGCTTCTTTAAAAGTTACGTCTCAAAATAAATTATGACGCTAACTATAATAACAAACTGTCATAATAATGGAATACCACATTATAATTGACCTTTAGTACCGTACTATGGGCAAGACAACAAAGATGACAAACTGAATAATAACTAATCGTTACGATATTCAGAAGATGGATAATAGTCATCATCATCATCATCATCATCATCATCAGTACCGTCTATTCCAAGGATTGGGAAATGTTTCGTTTCTCCTTCACTAGTTTACTCCAATTACGAGTACTGTGAATAATATTAATGTAAAATGAAACGTTAAAAAATAATTTAGTGAATCTTTCTTATTTGCTAACCACTATAGGAACTTGATAAAATACCTTGAAAGTGCCTTGGATTTATAGTATTGATTATTTAGAAATTGATGTGATCACTGGGAGAGCTGTAAGTCCAGCCAATCCACCCTAAATACGTACCTTACTTACATACGAAAATCGTCGTGCGTGAGCGAAGAATACTGCCATATTTCTTCAATGTAACAGTGGGTTTCAGTGTTGCCAACATAGTGATAATACCACACACATAATCAAACCTAACCTAACCTGTCACATAATATAACCTAATCAAACTTAACCTAACTTGTCACATAATGCTATATACCTGTACTAACATTCCTCACATTTAGTATCATTTCCTTTTCAAGCATTGTCGGCCCTGCCAATCTTTTTTAAATTGGTTATTTAACGACGCTGTATCAACAACTAGGTTATTTAGCGGCGATGTAATTGGTGATAGCGAGACGGTATTTGGCGAGATGAGGCCGAGGATTCGCCATAGATTACCTGCCATTCAGCCTACAGTTGGGGAAAACCTCGGAAAAAACCCAACCAGGTAATCAATGCAAGCGGGGATCGAAACCGCGAACGAGCACAACTTCAGACCTGCCAGTTGTGTCGGTTGCTATCTAGTGGAAGTGAATCGTACTGGCGACTTTAATAATAATTACATTTTACAGGTTTCGTGATATACTAAATATGTTAATGTAGTAATAATAACTATATATATATATATATATATATATATATATGGCACATAAGATTTGATATGTGTTGTGGTTGTGATAGGAGTATTGAAAATTGGTTTATAGCGCCACACTGACAGTGATAAAAGTATGCAATATTCGTTCAGTGGTTGATGGTTGCTCTAGATTGACCAATAATTTACTGATTCTTACACATTTAAGCCTAAGGCGATGGTGTAATTAAATATATAATTATAATCTGCAATACCATACATGGAGGATGTTATGTGCTAAAGATTTATAACTATATGATCAGCTAATTCATTTTTAATGATAGGCCTATGCGAAACAATAATAAAGCCGTTAAACAAACACTGAAAGAAAAAATTAAAGGTTTATTAAACAGTTACGATTTTTATGTCCAGTTACAGTTGTGAAAACTCAAACATAAATAAACATGAAAGCCATTTTTCGGCAGAGATGAGAATTTTCTACACCGAATTTAATTCATTCTCTTGTTCAAACGAAATAACACAGTAAAACGTGCAGCCCCTCATGTTAACGGTTTTATTCGATAGCGGACAGGGATACAGCTAGCCATAATCTAGTACGAATTCTTTATTTTTCTTATAAACGAGTAAAGTATAAAAGCCTTGCCTAATTTAAACTAAAAAAATTGTCGAAATTCTAAGAAATGTCACTGAATGAGAGGTAATTGAATCGATCATTTGTAAAACCACGTGAGTCCACATTTTTACGAAAATGAGTTACCGGTACTATAGGAAGCACTATGGACAGACGCATCATTTCCAGTCAAAACAACATGAGTCCGATCATTACTAAGCATTATATAAAATCTTAAAATATTGAATTCTTTCAAAACCACATCAGTCCCGGACTCATGTGGCTTTAACGAATGTGCAGACATGACGCATTTACTGTCATGCACTTCTTTCTCAAGGTGTTGGACAGTGAGTGTAGTTCCAAAAGCTCTGTAGAAGAAAAAATAATCAACAGTGTTCTATGAAAGTGCCTGTACCACATAGAATAGACATTTTAATAAAACTACGTCATTTGAAAGCAAAAATGAACAAGATATGTACTTCTGTACCTTCAAGGACTTGTAGAAGTGCATGATATATATAGAAAAAGTCCTCGAAGAGAGATCCCAAAGCAAGAAACACCGTCTTTTTTAGAGGGATAATATGCAATTTATGTTATTTTGTTAGGCCTATTGTGAACTAAAAATATGTCTGTACTCTTGGATTACCATTAAACATGTGACACACTGGTATGAAAATCAATTACTCAAGAATAACTTTTTTTTAAGTCGGGTATGATATTTTGAATTTAATTTGTGAATTTTGAATATGAAATAAAAATAACAATATAAATTGATTGAAAACTGTATAATAATGTATTTCACACTACAACAAACAATACAATCAATATTTTGTAAGGATACTGGAGTTGTTAGTATTTGTACTTGTTAAAACAACATGAGTCCTAGAAATTAAAAAAATATATATTTTAAGGTGATATGAAATGAGATGATTAAGATACAATGCTTTTGTAATCTGACTTACTAATATGGTTCTCCTGTAAAAATTTCACAGACCTAAGAGAAAATGCATTAACTATTGGTAGTTTTTTCTATTTTTCTCGAAACTTATTTTCTGTGACTCATGTTGTTTTACAGATGACCGATTGAATTATATCACCGATAATTTTTATGATATGTCATTGATTTGCAGCCCCTTTTTATCCAGCAATCTTTCATAGGCTCAAAATTGGTCAATTTTACCTAGAAATAAATTTTTAAATATGAAAAAAATAATTTTTGAAATTTTTATTTAAATATGCATTTAAAATATTTACGCCTGCTATTTTGAATTAAAATTTAGAAGTTAATTTGTGAATATGTACGAGTACACTCACTATCAAGTTAATAATGCGATAAAATAATACCAATTCCTACAATCCGAAGGTTCGTCACATTAATTCAGCGGTTACATACTTGTGCTAAGAATGTTTAAGAATATCTACTGACAGTGCAAGCTTGGGTTAAGTTGAACTTTTATTATGATACTAAGTCTTCCCTCTAGGATGAATTCTATTCTTGTAATTATATTTTGTCATAAATATTGATATATTTTTAAATGCCTTTTTTTAGGCATTCAATTAACGATCCGTTTCACATTTTGACTTGCGTGTATCGTATGTGTGACCCGATTCACCCCACCTATTAAGGTGACACAGATCAATAGTGTAAGTGTTAAGAAGTGAAGCTAAAATATGTATTATTTATTTACATTAGATAGACAGGATGCTGAAAAATAGTAGACTATAATATTATCATGAAATAACAGTTATCTGTATATTTATTGTTTGATAGCCTAAGTCTTGAGGTGTGAACGGCAGAGATTTGGGCGGATTTAAGGTATGCGTATGCGGTTTTGACTCATTCGTCAATTTAAATTTTCTTTTCTTGTCTCATTGTATTCTACAGACTTCAGGGATTACAGTGATATATGACACTTACTGTTTTGAAAATTGGAAAGCCTTTTTTTATTTATTTTTTATAATTATGTTATAATCCACGTTTTTCTCCATTTTCTTTTAGGAAAAATGGTAATTTTCTTAAATTCTCTTGTGTTTAAAATTAGCGACAAATTGACCCGGGACCGGCACTGCCACTGATATCATAACATTGGGTGTTAGTAACAATGGTCAATCAGCTTATTCCCTCCATTTTTAGTAATCAACGGGGAGTTTACTATAAGCCTAGATCATATATACCCAGATAGGTGGGCCTTATAGGCTTTGACGTTAACAACTTTTGTCAGGTTTACTACGCTGCCATCTAGTTGTTACATAAGGAGTCACGTCATAATTCCCATTTGAATTGTATTAGCAACTGTACTGCCATCTCGTGTTCGTTTACGGCAGACTGATGGCGATCCTGGCGGTTGTTCTCTTAAAGTGCTGTCGATTTTATCATAGCGATGAGTTATATGTTACATATATGATCTAGACTATAAGTATGAGAAAGTTAGATTTCTTCCTTGAAAAGCAGAAAATAGGTCGAAATTGAGTGAGTGTGGACGTGAATAATGTTTAAATAATAAAACAAAGTGAACAACGAATCAATTTTTATATCTGCGTTACTTCAGCAATATACTAAGAACCAAATGGAAAAATAAACAATGCGAATACAAAGAAACTTGAATTGAATATTAATGTACGAGTATAATAGGCCAATTAATTGTCTGCGATTCTAACGACTTAAAGATTAATAATTTTGTTATCCTGAGAGTGAAGAAGATAATGATGTTGATGATGGAAAGGTTCTCTGAAAAATAAACTTGCTGTATAGCCAATCTATTGTCGAAAAATTTAAAAAATCGTTCTTGATCGAAAGGCTATCTTTTGGTAAGTAGTCGTCAGATGAGTTATAGCGGGGCACAAGACGTTGAAGTTCGTGGAGATAATCCCAGAGTGGTCAGGACATAAAACAGCAGCGACTTTTGGTTCAGTGTTCCTTTACCGCTCGAACGTGCGAGAACTCCTTGAGGCAGGGGTCGAGGTGATGCCCGTGTGGCCTGTGAACCCGACGTGTAAACAGGCTTCTAATCGCTACTATAAAATCCTTCAACCAAGGAAGATAATATCCCTTGTTGCAGTTCGGCTGCAATATTATGTAAATTATTTTATTCAAACTGTAAGCTTGGCATCACAAGATTAATATAAGATTCGCCTGTACAAGTCTTTTCACTTGTCTTTGGTCATAAATTTAACAAAACACCAATAAAAGAAAAACGTTTTATATTCACTGCCAGTGATTTGAAGTGGCTCTAAGAGGACCAGAACTTTCTTTCCTTTTTTGTGGTCATTACAAAGATCAAAGTCAAACAGATTTAAATATCGTCCACGAGTTCGAATGTAGTAAAATAATCACCGTGAATTTCAAATTTCAAATCTCTCAATAGAAAATCGAAAAAAGACAAGTCTACAATGACATCAAAATAGTAATATTCACCACCACTACCACCACCACCACCACCACCACCATCACCACCATCATCAGGGACAGTATTTTGTCCCACGAGACTGGAAGGTTAAATATTAGTGGAGTTTTTAAGTCGACGCACAGTGGTCAATTTCTCGATTTTAGGAGGACAAAATTATTTTTTGTTCTCTACTGGCAATAGCATCGGTTTATTTTACTTTTCTGTTAGTAATTGACACTCTTAAGATAACAAGACGTGAAATTTAATAATAATAATAATAATAATAATAATAATAATAATAATAATAATAATAATAATAATAATATCAAAATACATGCGATACAACTAGAAGTTAACTTAACTAAATATCAACTCCATGTTGATAATGATAATGAAAATATAATATGTATTATTATTATTGTTATTATTATTATTATTATTATTATTTATAGTTTTTACGAACATGCCCTACTGTTACAAGATTATTTAGATAATCTAATTTATAAACATTGTTAACTTCTACAAATATTATATAGGCCTAAATTACCTGATATTATTGTAAAATGAAGACGGTATTCTTTCCCATCAATCACAGGAAGAGACGGCCTTAATCACTATCCTCTTCTGAACTCCCATCCGTTGAACCATGGGCAATGCTGTCCAGTCTCGGTTTTTCCAACAAACCTAACACTTCACTGCCAAGGGAACTTCTTTTCTTTCTTGGTAATTTCCTTTTGCTTGAAATAAGCGGATCAGAAGAAATTAGAAGCATGTGCAAAAGGTTCTTGTTACAATTTATTCTTGAGGTTTTTCGAGTGTTGTGTTCTCGGAAAAATCTATACTCTTTATGCCTGGCTTCTTGGGCATCTTCTGATAACTGTCCAATAGGCAATATCATGTTGTTCATAACATCTGCACCATGTATAAGTATTTTATGGAAAGTGGCAGGCATGTAGTACCATCCATAGAATTTCACATAGAGATCAGCAGTGTCTAAGGCATACTTTTTGAATGCACCAATGTTCAGGCTATATCCACTTGACATAACGTCCAAAATTACGGAGAAACGGTGGATAAGAGCTTCATCAAGCCAATTATTTCAGACGATTTCTTTGAATTCTCGATAAATCGGCGAGAAGTGTTGCCATCGTTCGTGGTACCACTACCTGGTTTCACAACATCAACTAAAAGGCCCATTTCAGTTCTAAATTTGTTAATAATTTATTCTTTCCTTGCCTCATAAGCTACTTTCTTCCTTTGATCCCCGCGTACCTGCCACTTCTTTATTTCTATTCTGTATCCAATATGAAGCAAACACTCAAAAAATCTAATTCTTGCATGCAGTGTCGAAAGTCCAAATTCAAATGTACTTTTATTTATAGGTAATGACTGTATTTTTTTCAAATCATTCCTGTCTTTCGGCTTAGCACCACATATGTAACACACTTGGACTGAAGGATTATCCATGAGAGCGTTGCATATTTTGCCGTCGACCATAGTTTTAATTAAATTATGATCCACAAAAAATTCTCTATTTCCCATTATAAATCTGGTTGGTACTAAACTCTGTATCTGCGATTTCTTCTCTCGTTTTTTGTGGCGTCTCTTTTGTGAACTGAAATCGGTTGGGTCTGCAATATCTTGTTGATGATGTTCTTGGATTTTGCCAGAGAACCGATTTTCGCCTAGACTCTTTATCTTCGCCCAGGAGTTGTAAAGGCACTATTGAGGACAAAAATATTTCAGAATCTGTAACTCCTTCATACCCCGAAATATTTTATTTGTAAAGGGAATGGCCTGAGCTCCCGTCACATCCCCATTTGTAAGTAATTTGAATTTTGTGAATTCTGTTTTCTTCGTGTTGAAAGGAATGTTCAAGAACTTCTTTTTGAACAATAGATAAACGCTCAACAGTGTGGTCAAGTAAACATTGTAATTTTACTTCTGCCAGTGAATCTGTAATTATTAGCGCTTCCTGACTGGGATAGCATTCTGATTTTGCATTTAGCAGTCTATAATATGGCGGGTAGATGTTTGCGCTTCTTTCTTTCGCACTTTTTTGTAATGCTACATATTGATGTTTTGTTAATTTTAAATCAACAAGTAAAGCTAGTGCCTCTTCTGTTGTATATGTATTACAATTAGGCTCAGTGGCTGGCTGCTGGCAATTTTTTTTTATTTTCCGTACTGATCTCGGACTTTTCGACACAGATTCTTGAATAATTGTTGCCACATTTCTTTTACCTTCATACGTAAGAGACATCTGTGTTGCCAGAGCAAGTTCTTGTGACGAACAAGATTTTGAAAGATTTTCCACTTTTCTTTTCTTTGTTTTTACACTACTCGAAGAAAACAGTTCCCTTGGGCGCCCTCTTACTGCACCCGAGGCTTCTCCTTGGCAAGATTCCTCAGTAGGTATTAGAACTGACAATTCTACATCAAGCCATTCTGAATATTTCTGTAAAAATCGCGACATTTTACTATTACATGACCTCCACCTTTGTAACAGGTTACACGAAAAAATTCTAATTTTTTCAAAAAGTTCTGACTTAAGGTTTTCATCACAGCTATCAGATTTCAATTTTGATAATGCATATGAAAGTAATTGTTGTAACACTTGTGATGACCTTGCTTTCATTACACAGTTTGTGTTTTGGAGAAAAGTGAATAGATCGCGGCGAGTAACTGCAATCGCACAATCTGTAAGAAAGTAGATATTTTGAAAAAACGGGCAAACCTCGGCAAATAAAATATATGCAGGCTTAGAGATTAAGGTCTAAGGAAATTGATTACTAAGATTTTATCGTGACCCATCGTGAACCAATTTTTATATTCCAAGAGCAAGTTGCGAAATATACTTAAAATTATAATATTTCACGCGCATAAGTGTTAAGCATGTACACCCAAACTATTCATGTTATCGACTTGGATTAAAATGTAAAACATACCTTCAACATTCTTCTCCATTCCTGCACAACAGATTTAACGAAACACTTCACCAGTAACACAGAACCACACAAGAAATGCGATCGTTCCACACTGCAGATAACGCACGAGTGAGGGACACGCAAGAACCCTTAACTTTGACCCTCTCTCAAGTTTAATACAAACATCGAAGCCATAAACTATACTCAGTTTAGAAAGCTTTGGTTCTTTGTTATCGCATTCCCATACAAAAGAACATCATCAGAGAAACTCGAAATTTCGACTTTTGTCCTCCTAATATCGCGATATTGACCACTGTGTGACGCCGCGTTTGCATATTATGCAAGCGACGTACTTGACTGGCTGCTTACGCGACTTTTATTTGGTCAAGCTGGGCAGAACAAAACATGGACCACTTTAACAATTACACCAGTGTTGTCAAAGCAAGCGCATTTTTCTGACCTTGACGTCATGCGCGGGCATTAAGCGCTAGGTATGATAGGAGGAATAAGCAGCCTGTTGGATTAAGAAAACAATGGTGCACAAACTTCAAACGGAACGTGAAATTTTATGTCGTTATTTTTATATGGCTGCTTTCTGTTTGTTATTTTATATATTGTCTGTAAAACAAAAGTACTAACACCTATTTCTTAGCCTAATATTGCAGTTGTGTTTTAAACGTTAATAACATAATAAAGAGTAAAGAAGGAATATCCACACAAATTCCATAACAACTACAACTATACTGTAATAAGTGAATTAAACACATAATTCATAACAGTAACAAATATAAATGACACTCGGGAGGAAATTAAACGCAGAATAAATATGGGAAATGCCTGTTATTATTCCGTTGAGAAGCTCTTATCATCCAGTCTGCTGTCCAAAAATCTGAAAGTTAATTTATAAAACAGTTATATTACCGGTTCTTCTATATGGTTGTGAAACTTGGACTCTCACTCTGAGAGAGGAACATAGGTTAAGGGTGTTTGAGAATAAGGTGCTTAGGAAAATATTTGGGGCTAAGCGGGGTGAAGTTATAGGAGAATGGAG
Organism: Periplaneta americana; assembly: GCF_040183065.1. NCBI lineage: Eukaryota > Metazoa > Arthropoda > Insecta > Blattodea > Blattidae > Periplaneta > Periplaneta americana. The sequence goes on along the minus strand of NC_091122.1, from coordinate 73,970,761 downwards.
AAAGTTACACAACACAGAACTGCACGCATTGTATTCTTCACCTGCCATAATTAGGAACATTAAATCCAGACGTTTGAGATGGGCAGGGCATGTAGCACGTATGGACGAATCCAGAAATGCATATAGAGTGTTAGTTGGGAGACCGGAGGGAAAAAGACCTTTGGGGAGACCGAGACGTAGATGGGAGGATAATATTAAAATGGATTTGAGGGAGGTGGGGTATGATGATATAGAGTGGATTAATCTTGCACAGGATACGGATCGCTGGCGGGCTTATGTGAGGGCGGCAATGAACCTTCGGGTTCCTTAAAAGCCATTTGTAAGTAAGTATTCATAAAGAAAGTGCTATCCCAAAGAAAGACACTGAATATGACATGGTAAGTTGAAATTGATATTGATGGTATATTTAGCATTATAAAAGTACGATGAAAGAGTAATGGAACGGAGAAAAATTCTCTCCGGCGCCGGGATTTGAACCCGGGTTTTCAGCTCTACGTGCTGATGCTTTATCCACTAAGCCACACCGGATACAACCCCGGCGCTGGATAGAATCGTCTCAGATTAAGCTCCAACTCTTGGGTTCCCTCTAGTGGCCGCCCTCTGCACTACGTCAGATGTCTATGAACGTAGGACCGAAGTCCACACATGTGCTGAGGTGCACTCGTTATGAGTGACTAGTTGGCCGGGATCCGACGGAATAAGCGCCGTCTTAAATCACTTCGTGATTTACGCATATCATATATATTATTTTAATGTAGCGAAGTACATATGATATTTCCATGCAGATATTCTGCGTCATCATACGATGAAAGAGTAATGGAACGGAGAAAAATTCTCTCCGGCGCCGGGATTTGAACCCGGGTTTTCAGCTCTACGTGCTGATGCTTTATCTACTAAGCCACACCGGGTTCAAATCCCGACGCCGGAGAGAATTTTTCTCCGTTCCATTACTCTTTCATCGTATGATGACGCAGAATATCTGCATGGAAATATCATATGTACTTCGCTACATTAAAATAATACATATATATGATATGCGTAAATCACGAAGTGATTTAAGACGGCGCTAATTCCGTCGGATCCCGGCCAACTAGTCACTCATAACGAGTGCACCTCAGCACATGTGTGGACTTCGGTCCTACGTTCATAGACATCTGACGTAGTGCAGAGGGCGGCCACTAGAGGGAACCCAAGAGTTGGAGCTTAATCTGAGACGATTCTATCCAGCGCCGGGGTTGTATCCGGTGTGGCTTAGTGGATAAAGCATCAGCACGTAGAGCTGAAAACCCGGGTTCAAATCCCGGCGCCGGAGAGAATTTTTCTCCGTTCCATTACTCTTTCATCGTATGATGACGCAGAATATCTGCATGGAAATATCATATGTACTTCGCTACATTGAAATAATATATATGATATGCGTAAATCACGAAGTGATTTAAGACGGCGCTTATTCTGTCGGATCCCGGCCAACTAGTCACTCATAACGAGTGCACCTCAGCACATGTGTGGACTTCGGTCCTACGTTCATAGACATCTGACGTAGTGCAGAGGGCGGCCACTAGAGGGAACCCAAGAGTTGGAGCTTAATCTGAGACGATTCTATCCAGCGCCGGGGTTGTATCCGGTGTGGCTTAGTGGATAAAGCATCAGCACGTAGAGCTGAAAACCCGGGTTCAAATCCCGGCGCCGGAGAGAATTTTTCTCCGTTCCATTACTCTTTCATCGTATGATGACGCAGAATATCTGCATGGAAATATCATATGTACTTCGCTACATTAAAGTAATATATTATAAAAGTAATCAAAACAGTATTATAGTACAAAGCAAAGTTGTCTAGGTATATGTTTTAACTGTAACTAATATCTATACTAATAATAAATCTGTAGACGAAATTTTTCTGGTAATTTTCGATTTTCCAAAAATAATTGGTCCAAACATATATAATTAACCACCCTGAAACCGAAAATCGCTTTTTTGAAATTTTTGTTTGTATGTCTGTCTGTCTGTCTGTATGTTTGTTACCTTTTCACGCGATAATGGCTGAACCGATTTCGATGAAAATTGGAATATAAATTAAGTTCGTTGTAACTTAGATTTTAGGCTATATGGCATTCAAAATACATTATTTAAAGAGGGGTTATAAGGTGGTCTGAATTAAATAAATCGAAATATCTCGCTTATTATTGATTTTTGTGAAAAATGTTACATAACACAAATTTCTTTAAACATCATTTCCGATAAGTTTTATTCTTTGAAAAATTCTGATAGGACTGATATTTAATGAGATAAATGAGTTTCAAAATTAAAATAACTGCCATCTAAGGCGGTGTATTGAAATAAACAAATGAATTCGTCTATAAGGGGCTTTGGTCAACAATAATCGAAAGCTATGAACCATAGCCTACAGAGAATGTTTCTGTGTTTGTATGAAGTAGTATCGGAAGCTAAATTAACCGATTTGGTACGGTAATTAATTATTATTTCACCATTGGAAAGTGTATTTGGACATAATGCTATAATGTTATTACAGTAACTTCGGAGTGAATTGAGGACAGGTAAGATTAAAATAGCTTCTTATGCACAAACAACTTGATAGGCTATTATGTGTATTCGTTTCCTGTATTTCTTAAAATAATGTTTATCTCAGAGAATTAACGAACCACAAGAGTGTATTGATTTAGTATGCAGTAATAATATGTTAGCTTAGCATTCCATTATTTTATAATCCAAATTTTAACTATGCTCAATTGAATCGTGTTAAAATACATAAAATACATATGCATTAAATGCAATGCAAAAAATTTGGGTAATGAGCCAAACATTATGTTGCGCTGTTGTAAAATAAAATTTGTTCCTCCTGAGATTCAAGAGCCCCCATAACAAATTAAAAACTTACTTATCGGTGTACATCCGTTATCAACACATTTTTATATAATATAATATAATATAATATAATATAATATAATATAACTTAATATTGTACTGCTCCGCACCAGTCATGGGTCCTCAGAACAACTCGTCTAGCACTGTATGCTGCAAGCGCTGTAAAGCTAAGCTGGTGAATGGTTTGAAATGTTCTGATTGCGAAAACAGTTACCATCCAAGTTGTGCAAAGTCAATTAATTCTATTCAATTTATTGATGAAGAAACCATTAAGTGCTGCAAAAATAGTGAAGCTAGTGAAACTGTAAGTATACTTGAACACAGTTCAGAAAATTCAGTGGATATTGACGAAGATTTCCAGAATGCTCTATCAGAGCTTTCTGATTCTGATAATAAAATTGATGTGCGCATTTTCAATTACGTGATTAAACAGAAGGACGAAATAATTAAGCAGAAGGACATAATTATTAGTGAGCTTCAAGACAAAATCAAGTTGTTAGTGAAACAAGCGGAAATGCCTGCAAAATCAAAGATTGCCGACGTAATTACTAATAGTAGTGAATTCGACGACTTTGATCAGTGCACGTCAGCAAATGAAGAACAAACTAATAGTATTAAACTTGATAAATTGGAAAGTGTTGCTTCTACGAGTGTGAACTTAAATAATGTATGCACATCTATCGAGTCGGGAAATGAGTTAACTGATAAATCGAGGTTAAAAACATGTGAGGTTATACGAAATGACGAATGTAAGATACAAGATAGTTCAGAACAATCTACATCTGTTCGGACCAATACAAATTTGTATAGTGATATAGTAAAAGGAGCTCTAGATCGACCTAATACTGATAAAGTTGTTCTTAGTCATGTAAGAGATGACTATAATAATTCGGGCAATGAGTGGAAGACTGTTCAACCGAAGAAACGTACAAATTCTCGTGTTCAAATAGTGGGTAATAATAAGTGTAGTGGCATAAAAACAGTACCTAAATGTGTTGATCTACATGTATATAGAATAGACCCTGACATTACCGTAACTGATATAAAGAGAATGTTAATTTCAAAATTTCCAGAAGTAATATGTGAACAATTGTTCGGAAGAAATACAAAACAATATTCTTCCTTTAAGGTCACAATTTATGAGAGTAATTTTAGAAATGCCATGAATCCTTCAATATGGCCGTATGGCGCATGTATCGGCAAGTTTTTTCACATTCGTCAGAGGTTGCCTCCAAAAGAGTGATATTTGACCCGGATTTATTGTTACTTAATATTCGTGGTATTTCTTCAAATAAGATTAACGATATTGCGATTGATTTTTTATCTGATGCCAGTAATTTAAAATTCTTATGTTTCACTGAAGTTTGGGTCACTTCAGATTCCATTCAATCATGTAATTTTAATAACTTTACCTTGTCTACTTTTTACTGTCGGAATGAATTTTTACATGGTGGTGTTGCTATTTGGACTAAATTGGGACTGGACACATGTGTTATCGATTTAAATGCTTTTTGCATTGATAAACATATTGAAATTTGTGGTCTAAAATGGTTAATTAATGGTGTTTTTTATATTATGTTGGTTTGTTATAGATCACCTAGTGGTAAACTTAATATATTCTTTGATGGTATTTACAATGTTTTACATAGTTTATATACACCAACTGTAAATATCATTTTATGTGGAGATTTTAACTTGAATTGTTATCAGCCCTCAAAAGATTTTATTGATTTTAGTAACTTGTTATCTGTGTTTGGCCTTACGCATAGAGTTCAATGGCCTACGCGTGTTTCCGAAAATAGCGCTACTACGATCGATAACATTTTTACCAAGGTTGAGCTAGGGACACCTGCTGTGTCATCGACAATATGTTTTCTGATCATCGTACTATTTTATATGAATTTTATTGTAATGATGTATTTAGAAATAATTCTGTATATCCTAAAAGAATTTTTAATTTAACCAATTGTGAGAAATTTTTAAATATGGTGGCTGGAGAGGATTGGATAGATGTCTTTGAACTATCACATTTCTATGATAAATTTAGTTATTTTTATAATGTATTAATGTATTATTTTAACATATGTTTTCCTGTCAAATTCTGTAAATCTTCTGAATCCTCTAGATACTGGGTTAACAACGAAGTTAAATATTCAAGCATGTATCTTAAGAAATTATTTTTTCTATCTAAAGTTTATCCGGAATGTGATATTGTTTATAAAAATGCTAAGCGTAACCATAGAATATTGGTTAATAACACCAAGCGATATTACTACAGTAATATGTTGGATAATGCACTGAATAAAGGTAGTATGGCTTGGAAAATAATCAGAAAGGTAATAAATCGTCAAAATATACATGAAAATATTTCTCTGAAAATTGATGATGGTATCACGAAAAATCCTCAAGATATAGTTGATAATTTCAACAAATTTTTTAAAGATGCACCAGCACAAGTTATCTCTCACTTAAATGGTTCTAATTTTGAACACAATGCTAGTAATTTTAAGTCTACTGACAAATCCATGTATTAGAGTGAGTTTTCAGAGTCCGAAGTTCATAAAATTATAAAAACTAAACTTAAACGTAAATTCTCATCCGGCCCTGATGAGTTTCCTTCTATGTTAATTATTACAGGTAGTGAGTTTATAATTAAACCACTTACATACCTTATTAACATGTCTTTTTGTTCAGGTATATTTCCAAATGAATTAAAACTTAATAAAGTTATTCCAGTCTTTAAAAAATCTGATAAATTGAAAGTGGAAAATTATTGACCCATTGCAATTGGTAATACTATTTCTAAGGTTTTTGAATATTGCATGCTAGACAGACTACTCAAGTACCTGGATCGTTTTAATATTTTAGTCAATAATCAGTATGGTTTCAGACCCTCAAAGTCCACCAATACTGCAATCTATAGCGTATTCAATGAAATTACGTCTGCTCTTGATAATGGTAAGCCTCCTGTTAGAATTTTTTGCGATCTTAGGAGAGCTTTCGATTGTGTGAATCATAACCTTCTTCTGGCTAAGCTTGAAAGATATGGTATTCGTGGGATAGTTTTAAAATGGTTTGCCTCTTATCTTAAAAACAGATATCAATATGTGGAAATACTACACAAGGATCATAAAATAAATAATTTTACACATAAATATAGATCCAAGAATGTACATATTGATGTGGGTGTTCCTCAGGGCTCTGTTCTGGGCCCTGTATTGTTTCTTTTATATGTAAACGATTTACCCATGTATGTAAGAAATCATTTTATGTGTATGTATCCTGATGATACTTCTGTCATTGTAAAAGATGGAGAGGAACTGGATTTAGAGACAACCTGTTGTGACCTGTTAAAAGATCTCAAAACATGGTTTGATAGCAATCTGCTTCACTTAAATGTTAATAAGACCGGATATATTTACTTTCACAATTTTCAAAAGCGAAATTTGAAGGACATCAATATTTCTATTCAAGATCAATACTTATGTAAATGGGAAACTACTAAATTCTTGGGCGTTACATTTGATGATTGTTTGTCTTGGAGACCCCATTGCACAAGTTTAATTTCTAAGCTCAATAGCATTTGTTATCAAATCAGAATTTTGAGGACGATAATAAATCACGATGTATTAATGTCTTATTATTTCGCACACGTCGAGTCTAGGCTTTCATATGGTATTTGTTTTTGGGGATCTGGAACCATACTGAATGATATATTTATTGCTCAAAAGCGTATTGTCAGATGCATAGCGGGTGTTGACAGTAGGACCTCTTGTAGGGAACATTTTTTACAATATAATATTCTTACTGTTTATGGTTTATACATTTTTAATGTTTTACTACTAATTTATAAAAATCTGTCTGATTTTCATCAAAATTGTGATTTCCATACCTACGACACTCGTAACAAAAATAGTTTAACTATTCCAGTTCACCACCTTACAAACACTAGTAGAACATATATGGTCTTTGGTATTAAAATATACAACAGTTTGCCTGATGACATCAAATATACAAAAAATTCTCTGAAATTTAAGAATTATATAAAAACGAAATTAATAAAATTGTGTCCCTACAGTCTTGAGGATGCACGCATGGGCCGTTGAAATGAATAATGTTTTTTTTTTTTTTTATATTTGACTTATTTCACATTAAATTGTAATTGTATATATTTGACTATGTCTATGCATACATTATGCCATCGACAATAAAGTTTTATCTATCTATCTATCTGTCTGTCTGTCTGTCTGTCTGTCTGTCTGTCTGTCTGTCTGTCTGTCTGTCTGTCTGTCTGTCTGTCTGTCTGTCTGTCTGTCTGTCTGTCTGTCTGTCTGTCTATCTATCTATCTATCTATCTATCTATCTATCTATCTATCTATCTATCTATCTATCTATCTATCTATCTATCTATCTATCTATCTACCTACCTATCTACCTACCTACCTACCTACCTACCTATCTATCTATAATATAATTTAAGTTATTTAAGTTATTTGAAGGGTTCAGAACCACAGTGGCCCAAGCGCCATTTACTGAATACGTAGAAAACAAGGGTTAAAATTAAGTTATTACCATAATTCAATGGAAACATATAGCAAGTAAAATAAAGTATACACATTAAATCTAAATGATATGTCAGTCTTCATTAAAGTATGGATGCATGTAATAAAAATTAAGAAACATGTTAAAGGAATTGTCATTGCACCAAATGAGTGGTCTCTGGACCAAAATGATCGCATTTTAATTATTTAAATACAATTTAAATTAACATATTAAACGATTTATCCTTATATCAAACACGAATCTTCCCTGGATCAAATGTCCTATTTTAATTATGTAATTACTTTATATTTATTTCTAATGAGTGCAGCGGAGCGTACGGGTACGGCTAGTTTCATAATAAAACTCTTATTGCATTTGCTTTTAGGTGATATTGGTGCGCAACTTTCTGTTATCAGAATATTAAATTATCTCGAAATCTGCTGAACCTATAGAGCTGACCTTTACCAACACATAGGCACATATCTTTTGTTTGTGATGTAACAATATTTTCTTCGTTAATTAATTTCCTTACAAACATTTTTCATGTGAATATTTTCAAACATTTTAATATACTATCTTCAGTAATACGTATTTACGATATATTAGATTTACGAAAATATTGTTTCAGTACCTGTAAGGCTAGTAAACAAACATATCTGAAAATTTCACTTTTCTGTAAAAAAAGTTGAGAAAATATTCCTTTTGAATAAAAAAGCAAACTTATGAAAAATTAATATTAAAATTAAAACTTATATTCTTACAATGCACTTATACTTCTCAGACAACTAAAAATTGACATGGATACAATTTTAATAAATTATCTTCCCTTTATCTATTGAATCAGTGCTGGCCATCAGGGGAGAGCCGTGTTTACCGCTCGCCGAAACGGAGAGGAAGATACGTCAGAATGACATAGACTTGCTATGGGTAGAGGAGAGGGAAACGACTACTCAGCTATCTAGTGGATTGTAGTGTGTATTCTCAGTAACTGTTTCACGTTGCTTACCTACTGCTACAGTACAGTATGGAGGAATCTAAACGACGGAAATGTGATCATCGGGCAAATTCTTTCAATGTTGCATGTGAAAATGCTTATTTTTTCATAGCTGCTACAGTAAATACTCAATGCCTTATCTGCCACAACATTTTGAAAGGTAGAAAGAAACATAACATAATGCGTCATTATGAGTCCAGACATAAAGATACTTACGGTTGTTTTGTTGCTGAAGATCTCAGTGAAAAGGTTCAGGACTTGAAAGCTGCATTATTACCCGAGGTAGGTACAGTCGGTATTTATTTTGTATGAATTTGAAATACATTGTCTTATCAGAGGTACTTTCTTAATTACTTCTATGTCCGAGGTTGCGGGTTCGATTCCGGGCCAGGTCGATTGCATTTAAGTGTGCTTAAATGCGACAGGCTCATGTCAGTAGACTTACTAGCATGTAGAAGAACTCCTGCGGGACAAAATTCCGGCACACGGGCGACGCTAATATAACCTCGACAGTTGCGAGCGTCGTTAAATAGGCCTAAAACATAGCATTTAACGATTTACAGCTCTAACTTATTGATCTTCATTCTGACCTAAGGGGTAAAAATCGTTTGAATAATACTACTAGCCTGGTTGAGTTTTACAAGACTAAACATTAGCAATAATATTCACGACTACACAGGCTGGCTGTGAAAATGATTGCTATGTTTGGCTCAACATTTATATTTGTGAGCAAATGTTTTCTACAAACAACTTTAATAAAGGCAGGAATCGAACACCTGTAACTGATGTTTCATTATGATCAGTAGGCTACTGTTCCTTTCAGCTGTCAACAGCAAAAAACCTCGTTTTGATGTACTGATAAATAAAAATATAACAAAATGATATTGTACATTTAAGTAGCTATAGAATGTCTATTATTTCTGTAAAATAAATATTTCTTTATTAATTAATAATAGTCCAAGATAGTTTTGCAAAGACTGAACGGAAATTCATTTCATGAACACTCGTAATAGTGCTTCCTTTTGTGTATATTTTGTACGAGATCACCCCTTCTTCCATTCCACCCTTATACAGAGCGCAGCTAATATCTGCATTCCGCTCATGAGCTGTGAGCCGGCTCGGAGAGCGCAAACCTTGTGCAGGCCTGCCTTATACTTACACTCTGATATTTATACACAGATCTAATGCCTGTGAAAAATTACATTTTTTTTAATGCAAGTTCAAACTCTCTATCTTCCACACTGTGGATTATATAACAATTTTTCTGTTATGAAAACTGACTGAAAAATTACAATCTTTGTAGGAAAAAAATTAATTACTCCAGAATGGGTTTACTTAGTTCAGTGAATTTTAGGGTACAGTTACAAATATCTGAAAGGTGTCTTGTGCAAAAAGTAATTATTGTTAAAAAATTTTGTGACAGCTTGCTCACGCTTTATACGTAAACTACGTTTTTCTCCTTTTCGCTTTAGGAAAAATGTTCATTTTCTTAAGTTCTCTTGTGTTTGAAATTAGCGACAAATTGACCCGGGACCGGCACTGCCACTGACATCATAACATTGGAAGTTGGTAACAATGGTCCATCAGCTTATTTCCTCTATTTTTAGTAATCAACTGTGGAGTTTGCTACAAGTATGGGAAGGTTAGATTTCTTCCTTGAAAAGCAGAAAATGGGTCAAAATTCAGTGAGTGTGGACGTGAAGTGGCAGATTATTGGAATGTGGAAGAATGACTTGAAATAATATCTAACTCGACCACAGAATTCATTAATTTAAGTACACCCATTCTGAAGTGTGGTTTTTCAGTAAATTTTCATAACAGAGTTATTGTTATATAATCCATAGTTTGAAAGATAGGGAAATTGGATTTGCAGTTAAAAAAAAACATTTTTCAGAAGCATTTGGTCCCTGTTTGGTCAGAGGGTTTCACGTAAGTATAAGGTCAGGTGTGAAACATCCTTAAACTTTTGGTAGAAGCTGTAGAATCATGATATAAGACAATAGTGCCAATAATTAATTCATTTATTCATAGTTTTCTGCCCAAGGGCAGTTCTTTTACTGCAAACTCAGCATTCTTCAATCTTTCCTCTTTCCGCCTTCCTCTTAGTCTTCGCATATGACCCATGTTTCTTAATGTTGTCTATCATCTGATATCTGATATCTTCTTCTGCCCCGATCTTATTTTCCGTTCACAATTTTTTCTAGTGCATCCTGCAGTGGGAAGTTTCTTCTCTGCTAGTGACCAAACAAATTCCTTTTTCTCTTTCTGATCAGTTTCACCATTATTGTTTCTTCATCCACTATTATCAGCACAGTTTCATTTCTTATTCTGTCTGTCCATTTCATATACTCCATTCTTCTCCACATCCACATTTCAAATGCTTTTAGCCGCTTCTGTTCCTCTTCACTTCGTCGTAATATCCATATTTCTGTCCCATACAAACCCACTAATCTATTCCTTATTTCATTTTCCAGAAGTCCGCAGAAGATGTCCCTTTTTTATTAAAAGCTTCCTTAGCCAATACTATTCTCCTTTTGACTTTCTACCAGCAGCTAATGTTACTGCTTAGTATTTTAAGCTGTCTGCTCTATGCAACATTTAGAATTCGCATGTTTACTTTCTTTATTTTTCTTCCGATAATTGTGGTCATCGTCTTGTTTGCATTTATCTTCAGCCCATACTGCTCACAGCTGTCATTTCGCTCTAGTAGCATATCCCTTATTATCATGTCGTCTTCTGCTAACCAGCAAAATGAAACAAAATATCTACATAGAACGCTTTAAATAGGCCTATTCATATAATCGTTCACAACACAAGGAAAGAACTGCCATGATTGTGAGATATGAGCAACACGCTCTGAAAGACTTAGTGAAAAATGGGATGACAAATATTTAGAAAAAAACGTAAAGCCTGTAAGTAATAAAAGATATTATCTTAAGTTTTCGTTATCATTATAATCATAATTATCTGCATCCCCATCTCCATCACAGTTCTCGTCTACACAATAATTAAATATTTTAGGTCATTTCAAATGATACGGGCTTGATGCATAGATTTTAGGCGATTATAAAGCTCTGTTTCTCTTCACAATGTATTTATTTTAATGTTTTTTTGGAGGGGGTGATTATAAATCTCTATCTCTCTCTAGATGTATTCAAAAAAATTTTTCTTTATGGAATTTTTGTCGTTCTTCATTTTCTAGAACTTTTCTTATTTATTCTGTATATATTTACTGGTTGGATCACTGGCTGAGAAGAAACTGTCTACTGGAAGGAATGGTGAACGGGAAAAGAGTTCGGGGTAGAAGAAGATATCAGATGATTGATGAAATTGAGATATGTGAATAATATGAGGAAACAAAGAGGAAGGCAGAAAATAAATACTGGAGAAAGCTGGGTTTGTAGTGAAAGACCTGCCCTTGGGCAGAACACTAAAGGAAATGAATATTCACTAAATTAAAATATGAATTACATTACTAAGTCCCCTATGAATATTATTTAAATATGATCTGACATAATTATCCTATCTATAATCAGGCAATACGTCTCACTTAACGATATGTGTCAGAGTAAGAATTATTTGTATGCATCTGAAGTCTGATTAGTGTAGTATGTAGCTAATGGACGATGTATACAATGGAGGGGGAAAGGAGCCGGCAACCCTACACCATTTTCTCCTGATCTAGTTGCCTCATAAATTGTTCCTTCTTGGTGTTAGGCTACTTGTGAGGTTCAGACCTATCTTCGCACAGTTGACAGAACAACAAGAAAACTGTAAAATCCATTTAAATCTAAATATTATACATATATTTTTTTCAAATATCAATTTATTTATTTAATACTATACACTTCAGCTACATTAGGAATTGCAGCCCGAAAGAGCAGAAGCTCGTGCTCGGGCGCAGTTCAGAGCAGTTATACAAAATATTTCACAAACTTGAATATATCGACTTTATTCTGAATTTCGCGCTTGATAAGTTAAAATACTTCAATAAAATTTGAGAGACAGAGCAGAGAAATATGGTGCTATACTTTACAGAACTCTATATAGACGGATTTATATTTATAAAACTAGTGGCTTATGCAGCAAATGCTGCAAACTAAGTTCATTAGACGTTCAAATGAACATTTTTAAAATTTATTTTCAGTGAAGAATACCAGACTTTTTTAAAGTTATTGGCTTCCGTAACAATGAAACATACTCCCTCTGAATGTTTTTTATGTCAAATACTTTTTCTTGAACCTATCCACCTTCAGTTTTTGAGTATCAACGCGAAAACGCAAGGAACAATGTCAGGACGATCAGTGGGTTTTTCATGTGGGAGTAAAGCAATAGCTATTTCAGGCTATTGTGGATTATAGGTGAAAGTTAAAAAAAAGTCAGGTTTGCTATGCTTTCGAACAATAGACATAGCATCTTGGGATAGCTGCTGTATGTAGAGCTTGAAATGTAGAGGGTAAAATCATTTTATCCTGCTAAGAGGTCTTCCTGAAATGATCGGGAGACTACATAATTTTGTAGAGCTCTTATTTTATCAGTACGTAATATCTTTTGGTCTTTACTTAGGAACTGTAATTTTTGCGCTCTCTCGAGCCAATACTGAAGAGAATGTTGCATAATCTACATCACACCGCCATTAAGTATATGAAAAAGTCCCAAACTCACTTGATTGATAACTATAAAAACATTTGATTCTTAATAACAATATTATCTTACACACCTCAGCACATGTGTGGACTTCAGTCCTACGTTCATAGACCTCCATGACGTAGTGCAGAGGGCGGCCAATAGAGGGAACCAAAGAGTTGGAACTTAAACTGAGACGATTCTGTCCGACGTCGGGGTGGGTATCCGGTGTGGTTTAGTGGATAAAGCAACAGCATGTAGAGCTGAAAACCCGGGTTCAAATCCCGGCGTCGGAGAGAATTTTTCTCCGTTCCATTACTTTTTCATCGTATCTTACATAAGTTATATAGTTATATATTATAGAAATGAAGATCTAATTTCACATGTTCTCTACATTTACTTATGTAACTCCAAAACGTTTCATTTTCATATCATCAATATAGAATTAATATGTATAATTAATGAGAAATAGTCACATCATGCCATTAACTATAATAATATTTCATTTCTAATGATAATAATGTCATCAAACCACCTCAAGTTTTGTAGATTTTAATATCCAATACGCAACTATACTCAGAGAATTACACACCGCAGAATCAGACTTGTAAATTATTTTTAGCAAGTCTTCAAGGCCCGTATTCACAGACATTCTTAGCGCTGTCTTCCGGTGGATGATCAGCGAACTAACATTTTTCGTATTCATAAATTAGTGTTAGCGATATGATATGATATGAATCCTCTACAAGTAACAAGTCGATAGCCGGGGCTAGTTTAGCACGCTCGTAGATCGGGCTAGCGAAATGTCTATGAATAGCACCCGAAGTTTTTAATAGCCAATTGAATTTGGGCTCTAAATATGTCAGCAATCCTGCAGGTCATGGCCTTCATGTAATAGCCTATTGCTTATTGTAGTGTGTGTTTTGTTTTATACTGAAATGCAATTAGTTCTCAAAACTGACGAGAGATGGTTTTTGGAAAATAGGAAAATTATGTAAGAAAACTAACGCTTCATTGAAAGTTACTATTGTTTTGAAAATCATTGGATGCTAAGCTTCAAAATGACGGGTCATTCATTAAATCCGTTCAGCCGTTTTCTCGTAATTTCCATTACCAGTTCAAATTATGTATATAATTAACTTTTAGTTACTTTTGTTCATAAAATAATTCATTAATAAGTTTAATGTTGATCACATATTTCTAAAACAATATTTTTTGGGAGATACTTTATTTACACAAAGAGGAATGCACTTCTAAACCTCAGCAAAGCAGTCTTTCTGTTATTTCCAAGAGTAAACGTTTCAGGTTTTTTCCACTTACGGATACGCTGTCAGCTCCGATCTACGATTTCTCGAATATCAGTAACTGAATGTGACTGCGGGACGCGGCCGGCAGTTGACAGTTGTCTTAAATATGTCCTGGGATTGTGGCTGCATTTTTCAGCCAGTTAGTCGGAGCGATGAAGCGAAGACCACCTACAGTATAGGCAGAACATAAACATAAACTAGTAAGCATTTCCTTCCTTGGATTTTAGTAACGCCTCGGCTCTAAGATCACATTCTAAGATTAGTACTCTATTCTGCAGCCTCTCTTCTGCGGGCAGCATTTGGGAAGGGAAGATAAATATAAGAACGTACTGTACCGGATACTTGAAACTGGTTCCACCAACTTGTTTTTCATTTTGGATGTTCTAATCGAAGTTTAATTTTATTTAAATGTCTGACTTCATAGTTAAGAGGAGAACTATTTTGTTATGTGGTAGTGAAATTCAATATCCTTTGGTTATAAATTTCATTACCTCAAGTGATGGGATTTATAGATACCAAACCAGTGGGTCCACGTTCGATTTATGACAGGAAAAATATTAACTCTCTTTTATTAGAAATTGATTTATATACTTTGCATTGTGCTCTCTCAAGGGTTGGACTTGCGTCGTGCAAGCCATACGATCGAATTCCGCTACTTGTAAGGATTCAACTCAGGAGGAAATTAAACGCAGAATAAATATGGGACATGCCTGTTATTCTTCGGTTGAAAGTTTTTTCTCATCCAGTCCGCTCTCAAAAAAAAAAAAAAAAAAAAAAAAACCCCCGAAAGTTTGAATTTATAAAACAGTTATATTACCGGTTGTTCTCAGTTATATTACCGGTTGTTCTGTATGGTTATGAAACTTGGACTCTTATGTCAGTTTTGCGATAAATATGTATGTAATATATTTTTGTATGTCATATGTGTGTAATTTTTACGTACTATGTAGGCTATCTTTTTCTGTCGTGTATACATTAGCTATGTAGGCCTACTCGTAAAATGTCCGTTCTTATGCAATATGTTTCTATGTCTGTTTAACATTCTTTATTATTATTATTATTATTATTATTATTATTATTATTATTATTATTAAATATGTACTTTATTATATATAATATGTTTTATGTCATATGTATGTAATTTTATGTAATACGTCTGCTTTTATATTAGGCCTATATATATATATGTTTCTGTGTGTAATATATTTTACATACTTAGATATGTACTTGATGTGATATAAGTTAATTGTCTGTCAGTTATAAGTTATAGCCTATGTATTCGTTAGTAACATTTCTGTATTTATTTGTATCTGAAATAAATTTAATCATAACCCTAATATACCGTAGTCCACACCTGTGGAGTAACGGTTAGCGCGTCTAGCCGCGTCTAGTCTGGCCCGGGTTCGATTCCGGTCGGGGCAAGTTACCAGGTTGAGGTTTTTTCCGGGGTTTTCCTTCAACCCAATATGAGAAAATGCTGAGTAACATTCAGTGTTGGACCTCGGACTCATTTTATCGGCATTATCACCTTCATCTCATTCAGACGCTAAATAACCTAAGCTGTTGATAAAGGATCGTAAAATAATCTACTAAAATATATATATATATATATATATATATATACCGTATGGTAAAATAGGGTTCAATAAATTTGGTTATTAAAAAAAAACTTGGAATCTCTGTTTCGGAGAGAGAAACAGAGGCTAAGGGTGTTTGAGAATAATTTTATTTATTTATTTATTTATTTACTTATTTATGTATTTACTTATTTAATCTGGCAGAGCTAAGGCCAGTAGGCCTTCTCTTCCGCTCAGCCAGACTCTAATTCTAATTGAATACAATTGAGGTGTATAGTTCCAAAAGTCGACATCTGCCATTTTTATGAAAAATGAGTTACGATCATTTCTTATATCTTTGGGTTGAAATACATTGGAAAAACACTATTTCATCCTCCAAAACTCGATATTTCTAACATAAATGAAGCTTTAAAATATGGAGTTTTTTCCAAAACCCGACTTATTTTGTTAAGGATTGTTCCAAAACACGACACATGCAGTTTATTCCAAAGTCCGACATTTACACTTCCATTGTGTGAACTATGAAGCCAGTAACGTTCCAGAAGTCGACATCTTTGCTCATGACAAAGAAAGTGTGTGATTTCTTTATGCCACTAGTGTTTTCTTTTAGAATATCATAATTCTTCAATGCACGGAACTTACTGGGAAAATCGACAAATGGCTGGCATTTCAAACTAAAATTCTGTAAAAGAATCAAGATAAAGGAATAAAAAATAGAGTTGCGATCAGGGGTGAACAAAGCTATAGAAATTGTAAATTTGTACAAAGGATTTTGAAAAAGGGGAACACGTGCTCTGGATGGAAAAATCACACTTGCACAAAAACACATGCATAATCTATAAGGAAGAACTAAGTAATGTTAACAAATTACTTAAAGAAATGTTTAAGATAACTGGAGAGACATGGAAACGTTGGAATATTGCAAAAATATTACAGACCGTATTTATAACGAGGATGAGTATGAAGAAGATTGACTATCTGTGAACCACAGGGAGAAGAGAATTCCAGGATTTAAAATGTACACTTAATGAAAGTTAAATATAATATTCTGATGATATATATAAATAAATGACAATTGTTTATTATATTCCATGGATTCAATAAAATTAATAGCTTTTTTAGTATAAAATGTGGATCATTTATGGGAAATAATGTTATTAGAATTTCCAAAATCCGACATAAATTTTATTGTTAGTTCCAAAATCCGACATATATTTTATCGTTAGTTCCAAAATCCGACATATGCAATAGTTAGTTCCAAAACACGACATGTCCAAATTTAATAATCTAATAACTCTTACAAAAATATATACTTTTAGTTCAAACATGTAATTTTATCCTCAGCTTTACTATTAAAGACTATTATAAAAATTTCCTGCACATCTCAACACTGGAAATACTACAGATAGTTTTTTTGGCTTTTTCTCTAAACCACTTAGAAAGCAAATGTCGGGTTTTGGAACTATACACCTCAATTGGTTACATAGTTATATCTAGGACATAAAACAATATGAAAGTGAATAATGAAAGTTGGATAAGTAATGTTAGTCAGGCAATAATAAACATTGGTAAGAAATAGTAATAACAATAATAATAATAATAATAATAATAATAATAATAATAATAATAATAATAATAATAATAATAAGGTGCTTAGGGAAATATTTGGTGCTAAGAGGAATGAAGTTATAGGAGAATAGAGAAAGTTACACAACGCAGAACTGCAGACATTCTATCCTTCACCTGATATAATTAGAAGCATTAAATATAGATGTTTGAGATGGGCAGGGCATGTAGCACGTAGAGTATTAGTTGGGAGGCCGGATGGAAAAAGACCTTTGGGGAGCCCGAGACGTAGATGGGAGGATAATATTAAAATGGATTTGATAGAGGTGAGATATGATTGTAGAGACTGGATTAATCTTGCTCAGGATAGGAACCGATGGCGGACTTTTTTGAGGGCGGCAATGAACCTCCGGGTTCTCTAAAAGCCATTTTGTGTAAGGAAGGATTCATAAGGATTCATATCGTTGATAAGGCTGAGGACGAACACTATATTATTCTGCCTATAATTGCTGGATTTTGAGCACTGACCAATTTTTACAAGAAATTCCGAAAAACTTGGAGTGAAGAGCTAGGAATGAGACAGGTTAAATTCATCACTGAGGGAGTATGGTTTGATTTTGAGACTAATCTGTAAGATCAGTGGTCATATTGTGAAGAAATAAAAGAAACGTTATTTGTTCCACCTAATTATATGGAATTTTCTGCGTAATTTAGTATATTATTCATTGGACAATTCTAATTGTAAGTGCTTTTAATTACGCGTTTAATGTGTCACACTACATTGAGGAAGGCGGAAAATAGGAATGATTGTCGAATGATAGATTTGCAGTGAAAGACGTGCACTTTGGCAGAGAACTAGGAATAAATGAAGGAATGAATTATTATTATTTTTAGTGTGGTAGTTGTAATAGTAATATATTTTATATATTCATATTTATAAGCAAAATTATTTTAAACAACACTACCCAGTACCCTTAATAATTTAATAGAATTGACATCCTGACTTACTGCAGAATAACTTGTTTGAGTACGATTTGGTTCTAGCCGAAAATTGATGTGAAATTCGCGTTGAAGACGACATTAACACTACCTCCAAAAACACCACAGACACTATCTGTACAAGGACATTGAGGCTTGTATAATTTCTCACCTAATGATACTTCCTTTGAAGAATTGTCGCCAGTTCTGCTGCTAACACTTTCATCTGGTGGCAAAAAAGTAAGAAAACTGCAAGACTCAGAGTAATAACGTGTGAAAACCAAAGTAAACAGCTGAAGGGGACTAAACAACAAAATGAAGTTAGGCTTTCTTACAGAAGCCGTCTAATGTTCGCCGTGTAGGGGGAGGGAGCTAGTTCATCAAATAATCTAGACAATCCAAAAAATACTATTTTGCAGCGTGTAGTGGATATTACGATGACACTGCTAGATAACTTTGTATTCAGTGTGTTGCAAAATACCAAAAATGTCACAAGGCATGTGTGGAAAATGACACATATGAAAAATTCACACGTGACCAACGCTAATAGTTGTATTATAAAATATTTAAACATATTTCAGGATCAAAATTTGTGTTGCAAATGTTGGGTTTCAAAGTGTTTCCTATATTAAAAAAATTAGTGACACTTACTTACTTACAAATGGATTTTAAGGTTCACTGGAGCTATGCCTCACATATGCCCGCCATCGGCCCCTATCCTGAGCAAGATTAATCCAGTCTCCACAAACATGTCTCACCTCTATCAAATCCATTTTAATATTATCCTCCCATCTACGTCCCGGCCTATCCAAAGAACTTCTTCCCTACGGTCTCCCAATTAACACTCTATATGCATTTCTGGATTCGCCCATACGTGCTACATGCCCTGCTCATCTGAAACTTCCGGATTTAATGTTTCTCATTATGCAGGTGAAGAATACAATGAGTGCAGTTCTATGTTGTGTAACTTTCTCCATTCTCCTGTAACTTCATCCCTTTTAGCCCCAAATATTTTCCTAAGAACCTTATTCTCAAACACCCTTAATCTCTTTTCCTCTCTCAAAGTGAGAGTCCAAGTTTCACAACTATAAAAACAACCGGTAATATAACTGTTTCATAAATTCTAACTTTCAGATTTTTTGACAGCAGACTAGATGACTAAAGCTTCTCAACCGAATAATAATACGCATTTCCTATATTTATTCTGCGTTAATTTTCCTCCCGATTTTCATTTATGTTTGTTACTGTTGCTCCAAGATATTTGAATTTTCTACCTCTTCGAAGGATAAATCTCCAATTTTTATATTTCCATTTCGTACAATATTCTGGTCACGAGACATAGGCTAATCATATACTTTTTCTTTTCGGGATTTACTTCCAAACCTATCGCTTTATTTACTTCAAGTAAAATTTCCGTGTTTTCCCTAATCGTTTGCGGATTTTCTCCTAACATATTCATGTCATAAGCATAGACAAGAAGCTGATGTAAGGCGTTCAATTCCAAACATTGACTGTTATCCTGAAAAATCTATCACCATTTTCTACAACGAAGAGAGTGAGGTAAGTCGCTTTCGTAAATCTGTGTTGTAATCTATTTGTTTTAGTCACCTAACTATACGAAGTACTGTTTTGATTCAAACATAGCAGTGTTTAGTAGAAGATCCTGTACTACCCTGTGTTGATGTAAACAACACGATTTGTATAACACGCAACGTAGTTAACTTCATAGGTTTGGTGTCCGAAGTTCCAGCCCTATAGGTCATTCTATTTCATATTTCTTGTTTGTTTCATATCAAGTATTAATGTCTCTCTCTATGTCTCACCCTTACGTCATCACTTTCTTATGAAGTAATTCAATTACTGCTGCCTATTTTATTATTTATGTCTTTCATCACTTAATTTTGCAATTCTTTTTATTTTCAGATGTCTTAAAGAGATCTTTGTTTATTATTTCAGTCAATGTTTTATTGCATAATATTTAAGGATTTATTCCTTTATATTACATTTAATGATTTTATAAACGTTTTCGTCGCCCAGCGACATCATAAATTAAAACATTATGAATAGGTAATATTTTAACCTCCAGACAGACAGACAGACAGACAGACAGACAGACAGACAGACAGACAGACAGACAGACAGACAGACAGACAGACAGACAGACAGACAGACAGACAGACAGACAGACAGACAGACAGACAGACAGACAGACAGACAGACAGACAGACAGACAGACAGACAGATAGATAGATAGATAGATAGATAGATAGATAGATAGATAGATAGATAGATAGATAGATAGATAGATAGATA